>NC_136417.1:153967098-154239598 GCF_052625555.1 Lactuca saligna
GACTACGCCCACAGAAATTCGTCAGTTCTTAGGCCTAGCAGGCTACTATAGGAGATTCATCCAAAACTTCTCTAAAATCGCCAAGCCACTTACCTTGCTTACGCAAAAGAGTGTGCCATTCAAGTGGACAGACCGACAAGAGATTGCGTTTCGAGCCTTGAAGCAAGCTCTTTGTAGCGCTCCTGTACTATCTCTACCCGAAGGGACGGAAGATTTTGTAGTTTACTGTGACGCGTCAAATCAAGGTTTAGGTTGCGTCCTCATGCAACGCGGAAGAGTGATAGCATATGCGTCCCGTCAACTAAAGACGCACGAAGTAAATTACACAACCCATGACCTAGAACTGGGAGCCGTGGTCTTCGCCCTAAAAATTTGGAGGCACTACCTGTACGGTACAAAGTGCACCATCTTCACAGACCACAAGAGCCTCCAGCACATCTGGAATCAGAAGGAGCTGAACATGAGACAACGAAGATGGGTGGAGTTGTTAAACGACTACGAATGCGAGATCAAGTACCATCCAGGCAAGGCCAACGTGGTAGCTGACGCATTAAGTCGGAAGGAGTACACAAATCGCCGTGCGAAAACGCACTCGATAACCATTCAGTCTCATCTGACCACTCAAATTGCATCAGTCCAGGCAGAGGCTATGAAAACGGAAAATAGAACTAGCGAGGCATTACGCGGAATGGAGAAGAACCTGGAAGTCAAAGAGAATGGGGTATACTACTTCATGAACCGTATTTGGGTTCCAAAGATCGGAGGATTCAAGGAGATCGTTATGAAGGAAGCCCACAAGACACGATACTCCATTCATCCTGGTTCGGACAAGATGTATTTGGACATTAAGCAGCACTATTGGTGGCCTAACATGAAGGCGGAAATCGCAACTTATGTTAGTAAGTGCCTTACGTGTGCCAAGGTAAAAGTGGAATACCAGAAACCTTCCGGATTGTTACAGCAACCGGCAATCCCTGAGTGGAAATGGGAGGGGATTTCTATGGACTTCGTGACCAATCTGCCCAAGACGCCGGACGGTTTGGACACCATATGGGTAATCATCGATCGACTGACGAAATCTGCCCGTTTCCTGCCCATCAAAGAGTCCTACAAGATGGAGAGGCTGACGCGTTTATACCTACGAGAGATTGTAAGACTTCATGGAGTGCCAAAATCTATCATCTCGGATAGGGACAGTAGGTTCACGTCACGCTTTTGGCAGTCGCTCCACAAGGCAATGGGAACTCATCTTGATATGAGCACAGCGTATCACCCACAAACGGACGGTCAAAGCGAACGAACCATTCAGACGCTTGAAGACATGCTTCGTGCATGTGTGATAGACTTCGGAAAGTCTTGGGATACCCACCTACCGTTGATCGAGTTTTCATATAACAATAGTTATCATTCGAGCATTAAGGTGGCCCCTTTCGAAGCACTGTACGGGCGTAAATGTAGATCACCGTTATGTTGGGCTGAAGTAGGTGACACCCAGCTAGCAAGAACACATGCGTCAAACAGGGCATTAACGGGACCGGAAATCATTCGCGAGACCACAGAAAAGATTGTCCAGATCAAAGCTCGATTACAGGCATCGCGTGACCGGCAAAAGAGCTACGCTGATAAACGGCGAAAGCCCTTAGAATTCCAGGTCGGTGATCGAGTAATGTTGAAAGTCTCACCCTGGAAAGGGGTTATACGTTTCGGAAAACGGGGAAAGCTGAACCCGCGATACGTTGGACCTTTCGAAATCGTCGCCCGAATAGGTCCAGTAGCATACAGACTACAACTACCCGCAGAGCTAAACGGTGTACACCCCGTGTTTCATGTTTCTAATCTGAAAAAGTGCCTATCAGATGAAACCCTTGTCATTCCTCTTGACGAAATCGAAATCAATGAGAATCTCCTGTTCGTCGAAGAACCAATCGAGATTTTGGACAGGGAGGTGAAGCGTACTAAGCAGAGTCGCATCCCGATCGTGAAGGTACAGTGGAACGCAAAGCGTGGGCCAGAATTCACGTGGGAACGCGAAGATCAAATGAAGCAAAAGTACCCTCACCTATTCTAGTTTTCTCAAATCTAGCTTTCAAACAGAATTTCGGGACGAAATTCCCTCTAACGGGGGGATGATGTCACAACTATAAATTTTGAGCCATGTAATCTATGCATTCAAGTACATGTGAATCAAAAACTTCAATCAAATACAAGATACAAGTACTATAAGTAGTCATCAAACAATTGGAGACCCTAGAAGTTCTTGTTAAGTCCATTTAGGACTAGGACTTCCTTATTGGATCCAAATGGACCAATGAATTTCCAAATTGGACTATCATGGGTTTAGGACCCTAATTGGGTTCTAATTGGACCCACATTCGTTTATTGCAATATTTTGGGCTAGGTAGAACCTAGAATGAAATAAAACACAAGTTTTGATCCATAATTTAACCTAACCTAGCTTAATAAAGCATAAAAATCACAATTTTATTTTATAAGGCCAATAAATACCCTAAACTACCTCTAATGTTGGGCTTAGGGGCAAAGAGCCCAATTTTTCCTCCTTCTCTCCCCATTCTCGGCCCAATGCATGAGCCCAAGAGGAAAGGAAGCATGTTGACTAGTGAGTGACACCTCACTATTATCTAATGGATTTCTAGGCACATATCACATACCTCCATGCATGTATCACTTCAAATATCACTTCCTCTCTTCTCTCTTCCCACTCTCGGCCGAATCCCCTCTCACACACACCAAAAATATCTCAAATTCTCTCTAGAACACTCAAGAACTCTCCTTCCTCCCCTCTCCAAAAATCTCGAAAATTAGGGACTTTCCAAGAGGATTTTGCAAGTAAATCATCATCTAAGGTAAGATTATGCATAGATCTATGGTTTAAATTCTTTTGTTATCAAAATCCTTTCCTAATCTATGCAAAAATCGTGATCTTGCACCCTAGAACCATCTCAAAACTCGAGATCTTCATCAAAGGGAGCCAAGGCCAAAAACACTTCATTTTTTTCCTTCCATTTTCCTTGCAAAACCGAATCAACACCCCAAGGTGAGCTTCATACCCCCTATTTTCTGTTTTTATGAGTTTTGTGGGGGGGGGGGGAATACAAGTGAAGGTGTAGATCTATATGTGTTTGTATGCCTTGTATGATTTCCATGCTTATATGTATGCTTTTATGTGTTTTTATGTTGGATCTAGCCTCAAAACTCATCAAAACCGAGATATAACTTGTGCTACATGATTTTAACTTCAAATATATTTCTAAACACAAAGTGCTTCAAGAAAAATTGGCTAAGTAGTTTAGCAATAATTTCTTTGGGTTAAAAACACAAATTTTGGGCCTAAAATGTGAAAAATGCAAAAATAAGGGCCCAAATCGACATGTCACGGATTCTGATGGATGAAGTGTGCCAAAACAGTTTTCATAAATAAATTTCTGGATATATACTCATTTAGGGGACTAAAAACATAAATTTTAAGCTTAATGGGTTAAAAATGTAACTTTCGGCCCAATAAGGCCCATTATGCGAATTTTTCTGTTTTGGAGGGCCAAAACTGTAACTTTCTGTAAAACAGTGGACTATAAGTGTTCCAACTCCTTTTCGAAGGTTTAAAATGCTTTTTAAATTTAAAAAGGACCAAAGTTGCAAAAATTTTCCAAATTGGGCCAAAATTGTAAAAATTGCGAAAAGAAGGGGTTAAAACCGTGAAAACTGCATTTTCAAGGACTTAAACTGTTTTTATGAAAAATATGTTGAAAAATATTAATTTCAATAATTTTTGGTGTTAAAATGTCAAGAAAAATAGTTTAAGGACTAAACCGGGAAGTATTTAATATAAGGGGTTGAAAATGTAAATTTTACAAATGATGAGGGGCTGAAAACAGGAATATTTCAAGGCTAGTTCAATATACCCAATTTGATCAAATGATGGCACCACGACTATCAACGGAATACAATACATTACAATACCAAAAGTCGTTGTTAAACGAATTGGCTCGGTCTCGAGCCAATAGAAATCTACAACTACTAACACTACGACACTACAATTCATACAAGTAACGTTTGGTTATACATACACATGCGAGTGTGCACAGACGTCTATGCACCATCTTTGGGCCCCACAAGTGTAAAATCTTGTTCGTTGAGCCTAGCTAGCCCAATGACCTGATCTTAAGGCCCGAAGACATTTTTTTTACGGAGTGTTGGGTTTTACCGATCCGACACAACGTAAATGGACTTTCAATGGCTTGTATACCACCGGTCCCCAAGGGTCCTTTGGTCTTGCTAGTAAGGTCTACATTTCATGCGAGGCGGGTCTGGGACCCCTCGTACATTTTATCCCCAACCGGCTAATGGAGTTACCGGGGTCTTCGTGACCTCTTTCTCTTCGGATGTGGGACTTCACCTAGTCAGGGCGATTGGATAACGCGATTAGTATTGACGACGCCTTCGGAGTCGTTAGTATAACTATAAACTGGGCGTTTGTGTAACGCGGGTTTGTAGTAAATAATCCTGCTCGAAAACCTTCCAACGTCGCCCGAGACTGACACTATACGCTATGCAATGGTTTCAATGTAACATCACGTAATTCAAGGAACTAGGAGAACATCGGGTTTTTCCTAGGGTTTTCAATACTTACAAATTTGAAATGCATACATTCTAAACGAACATTTTTTTTACAAGTATAGAAACAAACAAGCATACCTATGGATCTTCACAAACGTTTTCGGAAACTTATCTTTTCAGAAAATATCGGATTTTCTGGTGGTTCTTCAAACAATACAAACATTCGATTTCAAACACTACTTATGAACTCACCAACATTTCATATGTTGACGTTTTTCAAAATACTTGTATTCTCAGGGAGCCAGTGAATCAAGGGAAATCATATCCAGTGACGGTTGCGGTTTATTTTTGTATGAATTAAACAACTTAATTTTTGGGGAATGTAATGTTTAAACAATGTATGTTATGTAAACACTACTGGTTGTACTATGTTGATGAATGGTGACGAATGTTGTTATGTTTCATATATATTCAATGTTATGGTATTCAATTGAGTCACGACAGCCCCCGGACGTTTCCGCCGTCTGGTTCGGGGGTGTGACACTAGAACACCCCACCATGAGTTTACGGTCGTAAACTCATGAGGAGTGGGTCAATAGGGCCGTAAACTCTCTTGGGAGTTTACTCTTGTAGATTAAACTCCATTTCCAAGCAATATACATCCTTAGATGTCACCCGGGTCACTCCAAACACTTAATTTAAAGTGTTTTCGCGTCTTGCAGTGTATAATCTTATCTAATTAGTGATTCAAGGTCTAATTAGATACAATTGTGTATCATTTCACATTACATAGGACCCACGCACGTTTTCAAGCCTTGAACTCAGGTTTACCATCCTAGCCGATACATTCCTCGTCCGGTGAGTTCATACCCCTACGCCTTTTTCCGTGTTTTTCAATGCTTTCAGGGGGGGGGGGAATACAAGCAAACTATAAATGTTTTCAAAACCTAAAACTGATGTATTTCTATAAATATCTGGCTAACTTTTAGATATCTGTACCCCTTATGTATTATGTTGAGCATAAGGTATGTTTTATCGATTATAACTACATGGATTTCAGTAAAGGAAACAATCAAATCAATCAAATTATTATGGGAATAATTTGGGATCTTTAGTTCTTATTTAACGAGCATAGATTTATGTAAAGTTTTTAGATAAACTATGTCTGATTCAGTTTATCTGTGTTTAATTTAGAGTATATTGCCAGATAATTCCATTGTATTTAACTGTTTTCACTGTATTATATGTCAAAACGATTACTATGTTTGATAACGTCTGAAAACACCGTGAATAATACAATACTAGCTTCTGAGATTCGTCATTACCCTTTGGGTTATCAGTAAATCCTCCCAGGAAGTGTAACCAGAGTCTCCTGGTGGGAGAGCGTGGAATTTGTGAATAGATCTATTCGGGACTGACAATCCCACACCTAAATTGCTAGCTACAGTTAGGCGGGCACGCCTGGGGTGACAAAGTCTGGATATCATCCGACGTCTAACGAACGTCAAGGAGGTCTCAGTGTCGTATCAGCATGGTTAACCGAATCACAATACGTATTGATATAACTTTATTCACGGATTTGATTTTTATTTATCTTCTATCTATAGTTCTAATATCTAGTACGGGATGGTAGTCCCATGGTTTTAAATCTATATCTGGTACGGGATGGTAATCCCATGGCTTTGAATCTATATCTAGTACGGGATGGTAATCCCATGATTTTGAATAATGGGATGGTAATCCCATGGTGTTGAATCTATATCTAGTACGGGATGGTAATCCCATGGTTTTCAATCTATATCTAGTATTGGAGAGTATTCCCATGGTTATCAATCTATATCTAGTACGGGATGGTAGTCCCATGGTTTTCAATCTATATCTATCTATAGTTTCGTGTATATCAAACTATCTTATATCTAGTACGTGATGGTGTTCCCATGGTTTTATATCTAGTACGGGACGGTAATCCCATGACTTTCAATCTATAGTTTTTGTGTATTAAATCTATCTTATATCTAGTACGGGATAGTAATCCCATGATTTTCAATATATAGTTTTACGTATTAAACTATACGCACTTGTATTTAACGGAAATTCAGAACATTAACTAAACTTTACTTTTAGGAAAATAAGGGTTTTTCCTGGGATAACTGAACTGTTCTTAACTAGACCGTGTAACTAATGGATAACTAAACTATACTTATAAGAAAATATGGGATTTTCTTGTATAACAAACTTTTCGGAAAAACCAAAGGAAACTTGTACCTTTTCAGAAAAGAAACCTCTTATGAACTCACCAGCTTTATGCTGATTTTCAAACTGCTTGTATTCTCAGGTCCACATTAGACAAGTACCAGCGATCCATTTTGCGAAGACGGAGTACGTAGAAGACATGTCTCTTCTTTTGTTCATACGATATATATGTATGACACTTCTAACACTTTGATTTCCAAAAAATGTAATAACTCTATGTAATGTATTGTTTTGTGTTTAGTATGGTTACTATGTACATTGGTTGCGATATACATGATGTCCTCCGCCCCAAAACGTTTCTGCCTTGGGTTTTGGGGTATGACAGATTGGTATCAAAACCCTTTTTTATAGTGAACTAGTATACCAAACCTTACATGGTATAAGACTGTAAACACTAAGGGGCCTAAGTACTCTGAACTAAAAGTATACCTTAAAATATAAGTATTTTCAAAAGTATACAAGTATACCTAACCGTCGAAATCCGTAACTAGAAGTAGAACAAAACATAAGTAAATGGGTGTTGTACGCTGCAGTTAAACCTGGGCAGTTATGTAGTCGTGTCTACGATCAATATAGCATGGCCAACTATATTCATTCGAGACACGACCAACATGTTCTTGGGAGTGACTGTGGTATGCGGCATGCCTAAAACTTACCCAATACCCAAACAACAGGTCGTCGTCACAGCGAATCATGAAATAATATGGGAGTATTTCTCGAGCCAAATCCGTTATAGAAATCCTCATTCTAGCATTGCTTCTCAATCATTTCCTTTAGTGATAGTTTATCTGCTCTGATAACTCTTTCTTGCTTTGTCTCTTAATAGAATGCTATATTTGTCTTAATGAGATATCCCATGTTCCATATCTCTTGATTCAATTCAGAGGACTGATGATCCTCTTTTTCGTGATCTTTTTAGATCAAGATGCCTCCATCAAAGAGACCCAGCTCAAAGAACAACAACAACCCTCCATCACCACCTCCACCCCAATTTGATCCTGTGAAGTTCCACGCAGCTGTTACTACCGCAGTGGCAGCCGCCATGTCTCAAATGAACCCCGGTTGTTCAGGAGGTGGTCCCCAGCCGCAAAACCAAGATTATAGCCAAGGACACCAGAAGGAGTGTTCCTATAAGGACTTTATGAACGTGAAACCCACATCCTTCGATGGCACTGGAGGTGTCATTTCCCTAACCCGATGGTTCGAGAAAATCGAATCTATTTTCGAAATTTGTGCCAGCTCTAAATCGGATAAGGTGAAGTTCGATGCCTGCACGTTCACCGATAAAGCCTTGACTTGGTGGAACAGCCGAGTCTAATCCCTAACCCTACATGTAGCCAATACCATGGGTTGGGAGGACATGAAGGAACATATGCTCGCAGAGTACTGCCCTCGGGGCGAAATGCAGAAGCTAGAACACGAACTCTGGAACCTGAAGATGAAGGGTTCTGATATCGTCGCTTACACTTCAAGATTTGATGACTTGGCGCTACTCTGTCCGGGAATGGTTACCCCGGAGAGTAAGAAGATTGAGAGATTTATCTGGGGGTTGACCTAGCCAACCAAAGGAAATGTCTTGGCTGCGAAGCCAGACACCTATGATAGTGCTAAATGTCTTGTGCAAACCCTGATCGATCACGGAGATAACCCTGATGAGGAGACCACCACTCCTGAGCTAGTTAAGAGTAGTGGTGGAAGTAAAAAGGAATTCTGGATCAAGCGGAAGGCCCAAAGAACACAAGGATCCTCTAAGAAACAGCAAACGGTAGCAGTCCATGCTGCTACTGTCCCTGCTGTTGTCTCTGCCGTCAGATCCACAACTCAAACTCATACCAGTGGATATACCGGTACCCTTCCTTGGTGCGACAAGTTCAGCTACCATCACCGTACTCCCGGGCCATGCCACGAAAGACTCTACAACAACTGTGGCAAGAAGGGCCACCTTGCTCGAAACTACAAAAAACCAACCCAATCAACCAATCAAGCTTCCGGAGCGGGAATCAGTCCGGCCTGCTACGGTTGCGGCGAAGCCGGACATTTCAAGCGAAACTACCCCAAGGCAGCAACAACTGGTAACACCGGGAGAGTCCTAGCTATGGGACAAGTTGAGGCAGTCGCCGATACCACCATTGCCACAGGTATATATTCTTCCTCGACAACCCTTATACTTGCAAACCTTTTCGATTATATTGTTGAAATAGAATCTGTTATCTATTCAATCAAACATTATCTTAACTTTAGTCCTCCGTTAGTAACCGAAATGCCTACTGTCGAGATGTCTAACAATGAGAAAGAGGACGTTAGTGATATATTCATAGGTTGAACATTTAGCCTCGGCGATCATCCTTTTCTCATCAATCTTATACCGGTTTCTCAATTAAGAGCTTTGACGTATTCATTGGCATGGATTGATTCAGTCTCAATCGTGTTGATATCCTTGGTTCCGAAAGATCTATTCATCTCAACCTTCCCCTGGTAAAACTCTTATAATCTGCGATGATGAACTTAGTTTCAGCTACTGCATCATTTCATATATCAAAGCTCAAAAGGCTTCTCCGAAGAGAGTGCCACAAATTCCTAGCCTACGTGACCATCGAGAAACAGGAAGTTGCATCCCCGAAGTCTGCAACTTTCCTGGTGCCTTTTCCCGAAGAGCTTCCTGGAATTTATGCCGAGTGTTGAGTCGAGTTTCACATCGACCAAATTCCTGGAGCTATCCTCGTAACCAAGCCCCGTATCGATTAGCGCCAACAATAATACAGGAGTTTTCCAGTCAGCTATGAGATCACAGGAATGATGTTTTCAAAACAACATTCAGGACTTGACATGGTCACTACAAAGATGTAGTGATGCCCTTCGGGCCAACCATTTTCTTTGATCATGTAGTAATCAAAGAAGGCATGTTACATTCTGAAACTCGTATCCCGAGGTGCATAGAACTTTTCGAAATCCTCATTAGGATCGATCCTGTAGCATACAAACTCCGACTACCCTAACTCATAGATTAGCATTCTTAGCCTTCAAATTTGTATTTAATCTATGAAAAAGGACCATGTTCATGTGTTTACGGCCCTGGAACACTCTTGGGCCGTGAACACACATAGATGGGGTTTTTAAGCCTTAAAACCCTTCCAAACCACCTTTGGAGCTTAGATATGGCTTAATGGATCGGACTTAGAACATGTTGAACTTAATTTTTGGGGAGTAAACATGAGTTTACTTCCCAAGAACATGCTTGGGCAGTAAACTCGTTATCATGGATAGTAAACTCAATTTCAAGTGTTTAAATGCCACTTAAACACACCAATAGCCTTTGATGAAAGTCTAGAACCAACCACAATCGATTTAGGGGCCTTAAGCATGATAAAAAGCTTCCCTTTAGCAGTTCACGGCTGTAAACCCCCCCCCCCCACAAGAATGGATTCCTGGGCCGTAAACTCCTAAAACATGGTCAAATGGTGCCTTAAACTCATTCCATGGCTTGTAGAATTAGCTAGAAACACTTGTAAAGACCTATGACCACCAAAACATCAAAGGAGGGTGTGTGGGGGAGTTTACGGCCGTAAACTCCATTAGTTGGTCTATATGATGGTTTCATCCATTCCTATACCCTAGATTTGATCCTAGCCAATTTTCCCAAGTGATATAAGACCATTTAGCACCCTAGAACACCCCACCATGAGTTTACGGTCGTAAAATCATGAGGAGTGGGTCAATAGGGCCGTAAACTCTCTTGGGAGTTTACTCTTGTAGATTAAACTCCATTTCCAAGCAATATACATCCTTAGATGTCACCCGGGTCACTCCAAACACTTAATTTAAAGTGTTTTCGCGTATTGCAGTGTATAATCTTATCTAATTAGTGATTCAAGGTCTAATTAGATACAATTGTGTATCATTTCACATTACATAGGACCCACGCACGTTTTCAAGCCTTGAAATCAGGTTTACCATCCTAGCCGATACATTCCTCGTCCGGTGAGTTCATACCCCTACGCCTTTTTCCGTGTTTTTCAATGCTTTCAGGGGGGGAATACAAGCAAACTATAAATGTTTTCAAAACCTAAAACTGATGTATTTCTATAAATATCTAGCTAACTTTTAGATATCTGTACCCCTTATGTATTATGTTGAGCATAAGGTATGTTTTATCGATTATAACTACATGGATTTCAGTAAAGGAAACAATCAAATCAATCAAATTATTATGGGAATAATTTGGGATCTTTAGTTCTTATTTAACGAGCATAGATTTATGTAAAGTTTTTAGATAAACTATGTCTGATTCAGTTTATCTGTGTTTAATTTAGAGTATATTGCCAGATAATTCCATTGTATTTAACTGTTTTCACTGTATTATATGTCAAAACGATTACTATGTTTGATAACGTCTGAAAACACCGTGAATAATACAATACTAGCTTCTGAGATTCGTCATTACCCTTTGGGTTATCAGTAAATCCTCCCGGGAAGTGTAACCAGAGTCTCCTGGTGGGAGAGCATGGAATTTGTGAATAGATCTATTCGGGACTGACAATCCCACACCTAAATTGCTAGCTACAGTTAGGCGGGCACGCCTGGGGTGACAAAGTCTGGATATCATCCGACGTCTGACGAACGTCAAGGAGGTCTCAGTGTCGTATCAGCATGGTTAACCGAATCACAATACGTATTGATATAACTTTATTCACGGATTTGATTTTTATTTATCTTCTATCTATAGTTCTAATATCTAGTACGGGATGGTAGTCCCATGGTTTTAAATCTATATCTGGTACGGGATGGTAATCCCATGGCTTTGAATCTATATCTAGTACGGGATGGTAATCCCATGATTTTGAATATATATCTAGTATGGGATGGTAATCCCGTGGTGTTGAATCTATATCTAGTACGGGATGGTAATCCCATGGTTTTCAATCTATATCTAGTACTGGAGAGTATTCCTATGGTTATCAATCTATATCTAGTACGGGATGGTAGTCCCATGGTTTTCAATCTATATCTATCTATAGTTTCGTGTATATCAAACTATCTTATATCTAGTACGTGATGGTGTTCCCATGGTTTTATATCTAGTACGGGACGGTAATCCCATGACTTTCAATCTATAGTTTTTGTGTATTAAATCTATCTTATATCTAGTACGGGATAGTAATCCCATGATTTTCAATATATAGTTTTACGTATTAAACTATACGCACTTGTATTTAACGGAAATTCAAAACATTAACTAAACTTTACTTTTAGGAAAATAAGGGTTTTTCCTGGGATAACTGAACTGTTCTTAACTAGACCGTGTAACTAATGGATAACTAAACTATACTTATAAGAAAATATGGGATTTTCTTGTATAACAAACTTTTCGGAAAAACCAAAGGAAACTTGTACCTTTTCAGAAAAGAAACCTCTTATGAACTCACCAGCTTTATGCTGATTTTCAAACTGCTTGTATTCTTAGGTCCACATTAGACAGGTACCAGCGATCCATTTTGCGAAGACGGAGTACGTAGAAGACATGTCTCTTCTTTTGTTCATACGATATATATGTATGACACTTCTAACACTTTGATTTCCAAAAAATGTAATAACTCTATGTAATGTATTGTTTTGTGTTTAGTATGGTTACTATGTACATTGGTTGCGATATACATGATGTCCTCCGCCCCAAAACGTTTCTGCCTTGGGTTTTGGGGTATGACAGATTGGTATCAAAACCCTTTTTTATAGTGAACTAGTATACCAAACCTTACATGGTATAAGACTGTAAACACTAAGGGGCCTAAGTACTCTGAACTAAAAGTATACCTTAAAATATAAGTATTTTCAAAAGTATACAAGTATACCTAACCGTCGAAATCCGTAACTAGAAGTAGAACAAAACATAAGTAAATGGGTGTTGTACGCTGCAGTTAAACCTGGGCAGTTATGTAGTCGTGTCTACGATCAATATAGCATGGCCAACTATATTCATTCGAGACACGACCAACATGTTCTTGGGAGTGACTGTAGTATGCGGCATGCCTAAAACTTACCCAATACCCAAACAACAGGTCGTCGTCACAGCGAATCATGAAATACTATGGGAGTATTTCTCAAGCCAAATCCGTTATAGATTCCTCATTCCAGCGTTGCTCCTCAATCATTCCTTTAGTGATAGTTTATCTGCTCTGATAACTCTTTCCTGCTTTATTGCTTAATAGAATGCTATATTTGTCTTAATGAGATATCCCCTGTTCCATATCTCTTGATTCAATTCAGAGGACTTATGATCCTCTCTTTCCTGATATTTTTAGATCAAGATGCCTCCAAGAAAGAGACCCAGCTCAAAGAACAACAACAACCCTCCATCACCACCTCCTCCCCAATTTGATCCTGTGATGTTCCAGGCAGCTGTTACTGCCGCAGTGGCAGCCGCCATGTCTCAAATGAACCCCGGTGGTTTAGGAGGTGGTCCCCAACCCCAAAACCAAGGACACCGGAAGGAGTGTTCCTATAAGGACTTTATGAACGCGAAACCCACATCCTTCGATGGCACTGGAGGTGTCATTTCCCTAACCCGATGGTTCGAGAAAATCGAATCTATTTTCGAGATCTGTGCCTGCTCTGAATCGGATAAGGTGAGGTTTGCTGCCTGCACGTTCACCAATAAAGCCTTGACTTGGTGGAATGGTCGAGTCAAATCCCTAACCTTACTTGTAGCCAATGCCATGGGTTGGGAGGCCATGAAGGAACTTCTGCTTGCAGAGTACTGCCCTCGGGGCAAAATGCAGAAGCTAGAACATGAACTCTAGAACCTAAAGATGAAGGGTTCGAATATCGTCACTTACACTTCAAGATTTGATGACTTGGCGCTACTCTGTCCGGGAATGGTTACCCCGGAGACTAAGAAGATTGAGAGATTTATCTGGGGGTTGACCCGACCGACCAAAGGAAATGTCTTGGTTCCAAAGCCAGACACCTATGACAGCGCTCAATGTCTTGCGCAAACCCTAATCGATCACGAAGATAACCCTGATGAGGAGACCACCACTCCTGATCTAGTTAAGAGTAGTGGTGGAAGTAAAAAGGAATTTCGTAACAAGCGGAAGGCCCAAAGTACACAAAGATCCTCTAAGAAATAGCAAACGGTAGTAGTCCACGCTGCTACCGTCCCTGCTGCTGTCTCTATCGTCGGATCCACATCTCAAACTCATACCAGTGGATATATCGGTACCCTTCCTTAGTGAGACAAGTGCAGTTACCATCACCGTACTCCCAGGACACGCCACGAAAGACTCTGCAACAACTGTGGCAAGAAGGGCCACCTTGCTCGAAACTACAAAAAACCAACGCAATCAACTAATCAAGCTTCCGGAGCGGGAATCAATCCGGCCTGCTACGGTTGCGGCGAAGCCGGACATTTCAAGCGAAACTGCCCCAAGGCAGCAACAACTGGTAACACCGGGAGAGTCCTAGCTATGGGACAAGTTGAGGCAGCCGCCGATCCCACCGTTGCCACAGGTATATATTCTTCCTCGACAGCCCTTATACTTGCAAACCTTTTCGATTATATTGTTGAAATAGAATCTGTTATCTATTCAATCAAACATTAAATTTAGTCCTCCGTTAGTAACCGAAATGCCTACTGTCGAGATGTCTAACAACGAGAAAGAGGACGTTAGCGATATATTCATAGGTTGAACCCTTACCCTTGGCGATCATCCTTTTCTCATCGATCTTATACTGGTTTCTCAATTAAGAGCTTTGAAGTATTCATTGGCATGGATTGATTGAGTCTCAATCATGCTGATATTGTTGGTTCCGAAAGATCTATCCATCTCAACCTTCCCCCGGTAAAACTCTTATAATCTGCGACGATGAACTTAGCTTCAGCTACTACATCATTTCGTACATCAAAGCTCAAAAGGCTTCTCCGAAGAGAGTGCCATAAATTCCTAGCCTACGTGACCATCGAGAAACAGGAAGTTGCATCCCCGAAGTCTGAAA
Source organism: Lactuca saligna (assembly GCF_052625555.1). NCBI lineage: Eukaryota > Viridiplantae > Streptophyta > Magnoliopsida > Asterales > Asteraceae > Lactuca > Lactuca saligna. The sequence continues at coordinate 153,981,916 of NC_136417.1, forward strand.
CTTTGCTGGTGTCTTTACCCGAAGAGCTTGCAGGAATTTCTCCCGAGTGTCGAGTCGAGTTTCACATCGACCAAATTCCTGGAGCTATCCTCGTAACCAAGCCTCGTATCGATTAGCACCAGCAGTAATGCAAGATTTTTCCAGTCAGCTATGAGATCACAAGAATGATGTTTTCAAAACAGCATTCAGGACTCGATATGGTCACTACGAAGATGTAGTGATGCCCTTCGGGCCAACCATTTTCTTTGATCATGTAGTAATCAAAGAAGGCATGTTACATTCTGAAACTCTTATCCCGAGGTGCATAGAAATTTTTGAAATCCTCATTAGGATTGATCCCGTAGCATACAAACTCCGACTAACCTCCGAACTTAGCAGCATCCATCCGGTATTTCACGTATCTATCCTTAAGAAGTGCCTACCTGATGAAACCATAGTAATTCCTTTGATGAGACTGAAATCAAAGAAAGTTTTAACTTCATCGTAGAACCAATCGAAAACATAGATCAAGAGGTTAAAGGTATGAAACAAACCGTATCCCGATAAGTGAAAGGTTCCCCGAAATGCCATGCAACAATCCGAATTAACTTGGAAGCGCGATGATCCGATAGAACAGAAGAATCCGTATTCTCTTTCCAAATCTGCGAGTCACATCTAAAGTTTGAATTTTGAGACGAAATTCCCTCTAACGAGGGGATAATGTGACAACCTGAAGTTCGTTCCGTCATCGTAACCCGGTTCCGTTAATAAAACCATTACGTACCAATTTTTCCGTTAACTTTATTTTAATTTAAATTAATTGTGACTTCTATTTAAGTTTCATAAGTGTCGGGATACATTTTAAAACATTAAAATATTTTCTAATTTCATTTAGAAAATATTTAGTTTCATCTAAGTCGTAATTACGGTAAATTAATCGGGTGTGACCAAAAGCCCCGTCTTACGTCAGTATCAGGTAGAATTCTACCGTGTCCCGAACTTAGAACATATTTAAAGCCCAAAAGACTTCATTTTGAAGTTTTACACTCTCTCACTACTCTCTCTCTTTCTAACCACTCTCCTCAAATCCAAGCTTTAGGTCCAAAATCATCAAATTAAAGCTCCAAATCATCAAGGTAAATACCCTAACTCATAGATTAGCATTCTTAGCCTTAAAATTTGTGTTTAATCTTTGAAAAATGACCATGTTCACGTGTTTATGGCCCCTGCAACACTCTTAGGCCGTGAACACACATAGATGGGGTTTTTAAGCATTAAAACCCTTCCAAACCACCTTTGGAGCTTAAATATGGCTTAATGGATCAGACTTAGAACACCTTGAACTTAATTTTTGGGGAATAAGCATGAGTTTACTGCCCAAGAATATGCTTGGGCCGTAAACTCATTATCATGGGTAGTAAACTCAATTTCAAGTGTTTAAATGCCACTAAAACACACCAAAAGCCTTGGATTAAAGTCTAGAACCAACCACAATCGATTTAGGGGCCTTAAACATGATGAAAACCTTCCTTTTAGGAGTTCATGGCCGTAACCCCCCCCCCCCCCCCCCCCCGCGGAGAATGGATTCCTGGGCCGTAAACTCCTAAAACATGGTCAAATGGTTCCTTAAACTCATTTCATGGCTTGTAGAATTAGCTAGAAACACTTATAAAGACCTATGACCACCAAAACATCAAAGGAGGGTGTGTGGGGGAGTTTACGGCCGTAAAATCTTAGTTTACTATCATAAACTCCATTAGTTGGTCTATATGATGGTTTAATCCATTCCTATACCCTAGATTTGATCCTAGCCAATTTTCCCAAGTGATATAAGACCATTTAGCACCCTAGAACACCCCACCATGAGTTTACGGCCATAAACTCATGGGGAGTGGGTCATTAGGGCCGTAAACTCTCTTGCGAGTTTACTCTTGAAGAGTAAACTCCATTTCCAAGCCATATACGTCCTTAGATGTCACCCGGGTCACTCCAAACACTTATTTTGAAGTGTTTTCGCATCTTGGAGTGTATAATCTTATCTAATTATAGATTCAAGATCTAATTAGATACAAGTGTGTATCATTTCACATTACATAGGAACTACGCGCGTTTTCAAGCCTTGAACTGACGTTTAGCATCCTAGCCGATACATTCCTCGTGCGGTGACTTCATACCCCTACGCCTTTTTCTGTGTTTTTCAATGTTTTCACGGGGGGAATACAAGCAAACTATAAATGTTTTCAAAACCTAAAGCTGATGTATTTCTATAAATATCTGGCAAACTTTTAGATATCTTTACCCCTTATGTATTATGCTGAGCATAAAAGATGTTTTATCGATTATAACTACATGGATTTCAGTAAAGGAAACAATCAAATCAATCAAATTATTATGGGAATAATTTGGGATCTTTAGTTCTTATTTAACGAGCACAAATTTATGTAAAGTTTTTAGATAAACTATGTCTGATTCAGTTTATCTTTGTTTAATTTAGAGTATATTTCCAAATAATTCCATTGTATTTAACTGTTTTCACTGTATTATGTTTCAAAACGATTAGTGTCTTTGATAACGTCCGAAAACACCGTGAATAATTCAATACTAGCTTGTGAGATTCGTCATTACCCTTTGGGTTATCAGTAAATCCTCCCCGTAAGTGTAACCAGAGTCTCCTGGAGGGAGAACGTGGAATTTGTGAATAGATCTATTCAGGACTGACAATCCCACACTTAGACTGTTGGCCACAGTTATGCGGGCACGCCTGGGGTGACAAATTCTGAATATCGTCCGACGTCTGACAAACGTCAAGGAGTTCTCAGTGTCGTATCAGCATGGTTACCCGACTCACAATACGTATTAATATAAGTTTATTCACAGATTTGATTTTATATCTATCTTCTATCTATAGTTCTTATATCTAGTACGGGATGGTAGTCCCATGGTTTTAAATCTATATCTGGTACGGGATGGTAATCCCATGGTTTTGAATCTATATCTAGTATGGGATGGTAATCCCATGATTTTGAATCTATATCTTGTACGGGATGATAATCCCATGGTTTTTAATCTATATCTAGTACGGGATGGTAATCCCATGGTTTTCAATCTATATCTAGTACTGGAGAGTATTCCTATGGTTATCCATCTATATCTAGTACGGGATGGTAGTCCCATGGTTTTCAATCTATATCTATCTATAGTTTCGTGTATATCAAACTATCTTATATCTAGTACGTGATGGTGTTCCCATGGTTTTATATCTAGTACGGGACGGTAATCCCATGACTTTCAATCTATAGTTTTTGTGTATTAAAGCTATCTTATATCTAGTACGAGATAGTAATCCAATTATTTTCAATATATAGTTTTACATATTAAACTATACACAGTTCTACTTAACAGAAATTCAGAACTTTAACTAAACTTTACTTTTAGGAAAATAAGGGTTTTTCCTAGGATAACTGAACTGTTCTTAACTAGACCGTGTAACTAATGGATAACTAAACTATACTTATAAGAAAATATGGGATTTTCTTGGATAACAAACTTTTCGGAAAAAACAAAGGAAACTTGTACCTTTTCAGAAAACAAACCTCTTATGAACTCACCAGCTTTATGCTGATTTTCAAACTGCTTGTATTCTCAGGTCCACATTAGAAAAGTACAAGCGATCCTTTTGGAGAAGACGAAGTACGTAGAAGACACGTCTCTTCTTTTTTTCATATGATATATATGTATGACACTTGTAACACGTTGATTTCCAACAAATGTAATAACTCTATGTAATGTATTGTTTTTTGTTTACTATGCTTACTATGTACATTGGTTGCGATATACATGATGTCCTCCACCCCGAAACGTTTCCGCCTTCGGTTTCGGGGTGCGACAGCTAGACACCATCTGGGTAATTATCGATAGGTTAACAAAATCCGCACACTTCGTACCCATAAAGGAAACCGATAAGATGCAGAAGCTAACTCGAACTTACATCCGAGAGATTGTGTGACTGCACGGTGTACCAATATCCATTATCTCCGAAAGAGATAGCAGGTTCACCTTGCGATTCTGGCAATCGTTACAAAAATATCTAGGAATGAGGCTTGACATGATTACTGCTTACCATCCACAAACCGATGGTCAAAGTGAGAGGACCATATAAACCTTGGAAGATATGCTAAGAGCTTGTGTAATCGATTTTGGTAAAGCTTGGGATACCCATTTACCACTAGTCGAATTTTCATACAACAATAGTTATCACTCCCGCATTAAAGTTGCTCCATGTAAGGCCCTCTATGGCCGAAAGTGTAGATCACCACTGGGTTGGGCTGAAGTGGGTGACACGCAACTAGCCAAGGGACAAGTACCCAACAGCACTCTCACTGGCCCGGACATCATAAGAGAAACAACTGAAAAGATTGTACAAATTCGGGAACGACTAAAGGCTTCAAGAGACAGACAAAAGAGTTAAGCAGACAAAAGACGGAAGCCCTTGGAATTCTAGGTTGGGGACCGAGTGCTATTGAAGGTCTCGCCCTGGAAGGGACTAATACGTTTTGGAAGACATGGGAAACAAAATCCAAGGTATATCGGACCATTCGAGATCCTTGCAAGGATCAGCCCGGTAGCCTACAAACTTCGTCTACCACAGGAACTCGATAACGTACAGCCTACCTTTCATGTATCGAACTTGAAGAAATATTTGTCAGCTGAGACCCTCGTCGTCACTTTAGACGAAATCGAAATCAACGAGAGTCTCCACTTTATAAAAGAACCAATTGAAATCATGGATAGGGAATTTAAAAGAATAAAACAAAGTCGCATACCCATTATGAAGGTCTGATGGAATGCAAAGCGAGGACCTAAATACACCTGGGAACTCGAAGATCAGATGAAACACAAGTACCCACATCTTTTTCCCTAATCCGCAAGTGTTTTTCTTACATTAAATTTCGGGATGAAATTCCCTCTAACGGGGGGTGCGGGGGTGATGTGACAACCCGATATTTCGACTCTATGTAATGACCTAAAAAGTCAAGTATTGTAACTACTTTTGAAATAATGAAATTAACTTTGAAAATAAAATGTACAAAAGTCTCTATTGGGTTACCTACTGTGTTAGATATTGTGACAAGGTTTACAGAAATACTAAGAACACTAAAATCCAAGTTATAACAAAGAAGTTATGACCATTCTAAGATTTCCAACACAACTAGCAACACCGATTAAATGAAAAATGCGAAGTTTCAATACAATAGTTTTTAGCTTTAAGTTTCTAAATGAAAGTTGTAGATCTCATTAAACAGTAATCGTACGTAAAAACAACATCCAAATCTGACTTCGCATGAGGAAGTTGTGATTTTTTCCATGATCCGGATATAGCAGTGGACTGCTAAAAACTCGAAATAGAGATCGAGAGACTTTCGTCCGAATCATCCTAAATGAGAATTGAAGGTCTCAACAATAGTAGCGCAACGGTAAAAAGTCTGAAGAAAACGGACATCGGATGAAGAAGTTATGGAATTTAAACGGACTTTTCTAGGTCCGGCCTATTAAAAATAATATAATAAAAATAAATTCAAAACTAGCCAACAGAGTCTAAACAAGAGTTGTAGAGCCTTTTCACACCTACGCGTGCATATATAGAACGTTGAAATCGAAGCTCATACGCGGAAGATACGGATTTTACAACTTTAAGACACGAAAAAGAAAGTTGTCAGATGCCTCACGAGGTGACTTTCTGACTGATGTGTTCCAAAGTGTCAGCCACGTCCAATCATCAAAGAGTATCAGGCTGACTAAGCCTCACGACGTGAGACACCCAAAGCTCACGGCATGAGACCCCAAAACTCAGCCTATAAATAGAAACCGATGGTTTCGAGTTCTAGTGCTCAATTCTCTCTTCTCTTGTGCTGAAACTCTGCTTCTAAGCCCCCGAGACACTCCCGAAGCCCCGTCTTTCGCGTACAAGTCCCGAAAGAAGGTTTTGCATTCCTAAGATTCCCGAGAATCCCGATAAAATCGACTTTCACAAGTCGAAGTTCTGCTCAATTTTCATCTCACTTTCTTCAATCAACCAAGTGAGTTCATAACTCTATAATCTACACTTTTAAATGTTCTATAAATGCTTTTATACGCTTTTAAGGGGGGGAATACAAGTAAACACACGGTTATTATCGTGTGTTACATAAAAGTTTCATTATACACTTTTTATCAAGTAAATCATATGTGATTCATAACTACTATATGGAAACTTTCATATGCAAAATATATCACGATAACATCTTGTCTTTTGAAATGAAATATACAAATCAAACACTTTGTTTATACTTTAAGTATATGTGTTCATTTATGGCACTGCAAAACTTATACTTTTCATAACAAGTGAGCATTACACTAGGGTTTACTATACGAATGACACACACACTTTGAAAAACTATAATAGGTATAGTTTACAAGAAAATCATGAACATTTACATGCTAGAAACACTATATCAAAGAGATATTTTCATACACAAGAACAAGTGGACATTTTCATACGTAAATTTGTTTTATACTAAGTTTTGTGTGACATTTCATGTACTTTCGAGTATGCATTTTAAGCCATGTATTATATACCATAATCCCTTATAGGGGGAGTGTGATTCTTGTGTATAAATATATACGGGATTGACAATCCCACACCTAAGTTGTTAGCTACAACTAGGCCGGCAGGCCTGGAGTGACAAACGTCATAACTTTCCAACGCCTGAAGAACGTTGTTATAGGCATCCTGGTCAAATAGTATGGTTATAAGACTCACATGGAGTATTAAAAGCACATTGATTTACTGGGTTTTTCAAATGCCTTAGCGATTTATACACAAACCTACTATTTTAGGCATGAAAAACACTATTGCATTACAGTTTTGGAGCAATTAAACTACCATCTACTATAGTAGAAAATATGGGATTTTCTAGGAACATTTAAGAATGTACAAACCGTTTTCATTCTATTTCATACAAACATTGTCACTAAATACTTATGAACTCTTTCAAAACTACTTGTATTTCTCAGGGATTCAGTAATACAGGTAAAACTACTGCTTTTGAAGATGGGACGTTGCGGCGTTAGTTCAATTTCATTGACATCATATTGTAATTTCTTTTGAAACAAGTACTTTTCTACAATATAAAATTTCAAATTATATATATGATGGTTATGTTACTTTCTTTACTATCTATTCAACCGTTTCGATACTACATGAAGTCATCCGCCCTAAAACGATTCTACCGTTCTGATTTCGGGGTGTGACATAAATAACCATAAGCAAATCGGTATTTTCTAGCCGTGAAAATAAGGATGTCACAGTTACACTAACTCTCCTATTATGTAGGAATTACTTGTTTTATGTTATTGTTCACGGATACCGTATTCTGGTAGAGTGAAAAAGGAAAGACAGAATGTGGTTTGTCCTCCGGTGAGTCAACCTGCACTCTTATCTTTTATTTCCCTATTAGGGTGTAAGGGGGTAGTTCCCGGAAGGGGAACAAAGTTATGGTTTGTACCAACAATATGTGATCGGAATGTTTATGTTTATGTCTTGTGTTTTATGTGAAAAGTTATGCTATTGTGTAAGTAAGTGGTCTATATAATTGTGTGTTAATGTGTAGGATTACTAAGCGTTACGGTTACCCATTGTTATTTAACATTTTTCAGTATCGATGGGTTTTAATAAATGATAGAGAATTGTGTACCAAGCACATTTGCATGGTTATTCTTCTTTTTTTTTTTTTTGAAACGGAAAACTAACTAATCTACTCCTAAATAACCACTTATGTCTCCACCGAGACTTGAACCCCTGACCTCTCATATGAGACAGTCACTCCATATATTCACACCTTCTTTGTGATCCTCAGCATCCCAATCACAAACTTGAAGGGCACAATCAAGATTTAAACATGCCATTGAGTTGTCTAATGAATCTCAAAGGATCTAGGAATTTCAATTCACTTAAAACCAAAAGTACCTTTTTTCGTTTTACATGGTGGAAATTGTTAAATCGTCATTTACCTACCTTCAAATATTTTGCAATAGGATTACGGCATCCCTCTTCCGAATTGTAAAATATTGTGTTGTGTCCTAGCCTTAATATTGCATGTTGGGTGTTATATTAAGGACTAAAATCAACTAAACTTGAATTTCTCCCTCATAAATGTCTATGTTCAAAAAATTATGGTCTTCCTAAATCTTTTGAAAAAACCTTCTTTTTAAAGATGATTTTCCACAAGGCAATCAAGGTGAAAGATTAATCCGTTCTTTGTGCTTTAGTGGAACTTCACTTCCTTCACCTCCTCCAATAATTATCCCTAACCCACAAGTCCTAGGTCACTCAAAGCCCTATTGGCATGAAGGAAAGTATGTATGTGCTCTCGTCTTGGAGATGAAGTTACATATTGACAAGCTGTGAGAGTCGATTGTCGAAGTCTATAGGAAGTTTGCGGTGGACTAGGTTCTTCAATCACTTCCTAAGTCATATAACGGGTTCTTTAAGGATTACTATGTGACAGACCACGACATGACCCTTATTGATCTTACCTATTTGCTTGTTTCTGCTAAATCATAAATGATTTGGTGCACTAGTAAAGCAAATTTGATTGGAAGGTCTACTCCCCAAACTTTCATGGACATTGACAACGGTTACGTTGGAAGTCCAGAAAACTTTCTCTTCCCAATGAAAAAGGATCGGCCATGGTCAAGTCATTTGACCAAATGGTGAAGCGAAAGGCTAAGTCTGAGATAGTCTCGTGTACCATTCCAAATAGTCCATATGTTTCTGTTGCCAAGAGAAGGGGCATTGGTTGCGAAGCTACCGTATTTACCTGGAAGATCCAAGGATGGTAAAGTTAAAATTTTTGACTCTACTCAGGTAAAATCCATTGTCTAACTCTATTAAAGTTCCTATTTGGATATTCTTAATACATGATGTAATGTAATTACATTTTGATGTTTTGTAGAATCAAATAAATGAAAAGAAGCTTAAAAGAAGAGTATGTTGAGTTTGATCGTGAAGAGATGGATTTCAATATGGTTCGATGATCAGATTTGTGAGTTGTTGCTTAAGAGTTATGATAGATTGCTTAGGAATAAATAACAAAATATTTTCGCTTGTATTTCCATTGTAAGGATAAGTTTTCTGCAATTTTTATAAATAAAGAAAAATATTGAAATTTATCTTATTTTTAAAATTTCCTTACAATAGCATTTGTGAAAAAAAATTTACTTATATGTTTCCATTGATAACAATATGGGAATATGAATTTGATTCTTTCGTTTCATTTGTGGTAGTGTTATAATTTACCAAATAAGGAAAGATTCTCATCACCTAAGTTTAAGTTGAAAACAAACTTGGAATCATGCAACTTGTATTGTGTGATGAATGAGAACCTTCATCTTTGGGAAATTAAGACTTGTTCTTTCTTCACTTTTTTATGTGAGTCAAGAGAAGGACTAGGGGATTGGTTACACTGGGTGTGCACTGGTCAGGTCCACCACAGAGAACAATAAGACCATTTTTCATGATTTATTAAAGTTTAGTAAATATGGTTATTCTTACAAGTTTAAGTATAATTCTGAAACATTGGAAAATTTTCAATGTATGGAAGAACGAATGAGAAGAGTCAAATTGGGAAAAAAGATAAAAGTTTCTCCAATCTGAAAAGACGAGAGATTAATAGAGTATCGTGTTTTATGATCATCTTGAGGGTTATGAAAAACCATGTCACAAGTGATCCTCTATGGATATCTTGGTGCATTTGTATGGCTAAGAAGAGGGATCGTGAATTGTTGAAATGGTTATGTAACAACATGAATTTTCAAAACAATTTTTCATTCTTCAAATAACATAAAACTCATTCAATATTCTCAAATCTCAATTTAACAAAAGCCATCATGATAAAACATATCCCAAGATCATAAAATAAATCTTCTTCCAATGTGTACGGATCATGTCGGTGCCTTCCCACGATCATCTCTAGTACCTGAAACACATAACACATAACACTGTAAGCATAAATGCTTAGTGAGTTCCCCAAAATACCACATACAACACATACGCCTTTCCAGGCCATAACACTGTGGGATCTTCTGATCCAAGTGTCTCAGGGGACTTCCATCCCGAATCCCGGTACACCTTTCAATCCTACCCGTATCAACCTTCCGATCTGTAACCTCCTGACCATCTGGTCCATGTCTTCTTGACCTTTCGGTCCATACCTTCTTGACCTTCCGGTCCTTATCATACATAACATACATAACACATACATATCACAAAACAACATATAGAACATACATCTCATAGCATACAACACATTCCAGTCACACATAGGTACCCTTCTAGGTACAGTATAGTAAGAAGACTCACCTCTCATGATGTCTAGTAAACCGTCTGGCTTGATAACCTCGATCGAGCCTCCACCTAACACATAAGGCAAACATCTCTAATTAATAATTTCTCTTGTCCTCATCTCTATAGAATGGGTAGAAGACCATTCTACCCCTCCCTAACCTTTCTTGAATCATTTTGACCAAAACCCTAAGGTCAACTAAAGTCAACTCTAGACAACGGTCAACTTTGACCAGACTCATCGAGTGCACTCAGGTGACTCAGCGAGTCCATGCTTGTCCTCTGAATCCTCCTAAGGTCTCACTCAACTCATTGAGTTAACCTTTCACTCATTGGGTTACCACTGGTCACGAATCATCGGGCAACCCGACTCGACTCGTTGAGTCCCCATATGGACTCGGTGAGTTCCTTCCATGGTGTGACAACTGTCAATTCAGGTCATTCTTGGACTCATGCATCTTTATAATAACCATTCATGCACAACATGTCATGACCTAGTAGTATAAATTAGGTCAAAAATCTTGCATAAACTAGGATCCAACTAAGGTCTAGGACTAATATACTTGATACTTACAATTCTAGTAAGTTGCTTAGCTACAATAGGAAATGCCAATACTATAATTAGAATAAAGCTTCAAGCTTTGTTATAATTGAAATAGGGTATAAAACTCTAAAAATAAATTAAAACATTCTAATTATACTTCAACATGTTGTTGAATATCAATCAATGTTCCAAAAACTCTAAACAGCCAAAAATCCAAATTTATAAATCTTAAAGCTTAAAAACTTTATAAAATTTGGCTATAAACTTTCTAATATCAAATTTTATTAATCAAATTATGGATTATACCAATGAAATAGAAATATAAATTACAAGTATTAATCATAAGTTATTAGTTAAAAACAAGATTTTTAAATAAATCAAAAATTGCTTAAAGAATCACTTTTATAAAAATTAGATTTTTATAAAAATTAAGGAGGGATTTTTTATAAAAAATTTGAATTTAGGAGAGAGGAGGCTTTAATGCCTCAAAAATCTGGCCATCTCCCCTCTCCCCATGCACTCTCTTCCCAAAACTCATGATTAAACTCAAACCCACACTCCACCTCTTCTCTCTTCACTCTTCTCACTTCACTCTCTTCACACACTTCACCCTCTTCCTCTCTCTCTCTAAACTCACGAAATTTCTCTCATTTCTCTGCCAAATTTCAAGACTTTGAAGACCTTGAAGTGTTCTTACTTCTCTCAAGATCATAACCAAGGTAAACAACATCATCTTCTTCCATAGTTTGATGATTCTACTTCTTTTCCTTCTTAGTTTTCTCTTCTTTTAGGATTCTATGCCTTTCCATGGCTAGAAATCTTTATTCTCCCCTTGTGGTTTGTAGATTCTCACCATAACACAATGCATGTGTTAAAGATGGTGAAAATCCGGGATCAAACCCATGCAAGGAGTGGAAAAGAAGCACATATGATCATGTGACATCAAAACATAATATTTCATGTTCTTCTCCATTTCTTGTGTGTTCATGCATGAACGAAAGCATTAAACCATTTCTAGTACATCTTGGATGCTCATTCATTCCATGCATGTGTTAGAAATCGGGCCTTACCAAGGACATGCATGATGTTCTTATTGAAATACCCTAAAAATGCACACAAGCAAACATGCAATCTGCCAGATTATTTTGTTCGACTTTGAACAGTCATAACTCAGTCATTTTTTAACCAAATCATGATATTCTTTTTGTATTGGTTAGTTCCACGAGTTAACTTTCAAACCCAACTGGTCTTACTGTAAAATATTAAATATCCGATTTTTGGCAGATTTTACAAAAAGGTTGCGCATACAGCTCTTTTTCTGTGATCACTATTTTTATCTTGCTTAAACAATGGTCTTAAACCCAACCATAAATCTTAGGAAAAATACCTTAGAAACTTAACATATCTAGTGAGTTATGGTTGAAATTTCGTGGCTTAAAACCTCACTGAATGGGCTACAAAAATTCATGAACCTCAGCCACATCTACACTTCATGCATTATTGCATGCAACTTTTCTTAAATTGTTTGGAATCATTACCCTCATTTCTCTTCTGAATACATTCTTAACATTTTTACTTTTGAAAGCCCTTGCATGCATGAGATAATCTGGAAAATTTCAAGAGCTTTTGTTATTTATTTGATTTATTAGAATTATTGCTAAAACCAAGGGCATAAATCATATAAAATACTTCCAGAGGTCAATAAATCCTAAATAAATTCATGGATGATACTTATGGGGAATAATGACCCCTCACCAAATTTCAGCAATTTTTGTTACTGTTTCATATGATTTCTAATTTTCTTTTATTTAGGACATGATAAATTACAAAACCACTTTTTAGGATGTGAAAATTTTATCTAACAATTTTCGCATACCTTACTTGTGATGGGTGACTCAAGAAAATAATTTCAAGATTTTTCATCATGTCTAGCTATTTTTCCCAATTTTTGGTAATTATAATGGCTTAAAAATGGGAAAAATAGTTCTGATTATCCAAAATTCATGAAAATTTGCCAGGATATCATATTATATAGTAGGAGGTTACATAAAAATTTTGAATATTTTTCTCCACTGTAAACTATTTTTCCCTTATTTTCTAAAGTTAATTGCACTAAAATTCACTTAAATATACATAAATACCCAAAACCAGTTTATACATTATGAAAACCACTTTTGATATTTTTCCCAAGATATTTATACTGTAAATGATGTTACAAAAATTTATGGTAATTTATTTTAACTGTTTAATAATATTTCTTTAATTAATGACTATTTAAAGAAATAAAACAAGGAAAAATACAAATAACCACTGAAAAATATATTTTATATTTTTCCCAGCCTATTTATGTATAATAACAATTAAATAAAAAGTTTGGGTAATTTTGGAAACTGTTTACTATTTATTTCAATTTTTATTGAAATAAATGCTCAAAAATTATAAAATATAATTAAACAGCTTGGAAATCCATTTTTATAATTTTCCCAGCTTAGTGTTGTGTATTAACAGTTAAATAAAAAGTTTGAGAATTTTTATCCCTCGAATACTATTTTTCGTGAATTTATGTTGTTATTGAGACTTAAAATTTGGAAAATTAACCTTCCAAGGTTGTAATTAATCGCACGACTTGTAAAATTTCAATACATCAGAAAAAGTGTAACAAAATGATATAAATCCAATACTAAAACATAAATTGGCATTTCCCTATATGTAGAGTTTAGTATATTAGCATTAGATATCGACATGGAAACTCACTAGTGCGTGTGTTTGGTGTCGTAGGATCCCGGTAGTAAGACGTTGGTGCATCCCGAAGTACCGCTTGTGTCTACACAAAACATCGTGAGTATTCACGCACTCCCCTATTTTCGTTTTTTTATGTTTTGGGGTGGAAAAGCATGTCCAGAAAAACTATTGTTTGCATGTTGTACTTAAATTGAATTGTATCAAACATGATTGCTATTGTATTGCTATGTTTCTTTATGTATGTCTATGCAACACGGAACATGAGAACTTATCGTACAAAGGCCCTTCCCTTATCTCTAACCATTAACTCTTTGAGCTAATGGTCGTTATGGATAGCGCTATTAGGAATTGACAACTCCTCACTCGCCCGAATCGCTGGAGTGCATGATACCATATTCATCTATGGAACGATAAGCATAGATCTCGATAGGGCTTCAGTCATAGGTTTGGTTGAGACTCATTGTTTGCTCATACACATACAAACTCGTTTCTCGTTATAGCAATAAACTTGTATTCATTAATAGCAATCAACTTGTTTATCATTGAAGCAATGTACTTGTATTTACGAAAAGCCTTATTGTACGCTCGATTTTATAAACTTGTGATACTCACCAACTATTTTCATAGTTGACGCTCGTTTTACATGCTTTTTCAGGAAATAATTAGTAAGTGGATGTAAAGATTCATCATCATAGAGCATGCTGCATCGTGTTGAAGCTATTATGAAGCTATATTTTGAACAATGTTATTTTGAAAAACTTGTATTTTGTTCTTTTGAAGCTATGGGTTGTAAACTTTTAAATACTGCTATGGTGATGTATCTTTATCTTTTGCAATGAAACCGTTATCGCTGTCATACCTTGCGTTTCCGCTTTAGCGGGGTGTGACACATGGCATCACTCAAATGACCTTCTGAGGTCATATCTGTTTCTCTAACTTATAGATCTGACCTTCTTACACCCAAATATCACATAAAGGTTAAACTTTAAGCTCATGCAACACTCTTATGCCCTTATATGAAGAAATAGCTCCTAAAATGGCAACCTAGATCCATATCTCCAATGGAACAGCATAAAGTAGAATGGTTGGGACTCTCTGGACCTTTTAAGGTCCAGATCTAAGACTTATTCCACCTTGGGACCTCATAAGCTTCGAATCCAAGCTAAAGTAGGAATACGAAAACCCTAGATTTGAGAAAACCACCAAATAAACGAGAATGAGCATAGATTCATACCTCCTACAGCAGTCACATGCGAAGCGATGCTAGATCCACTACCCCCATCTCGTTCCTTGCTTGATTCATGCCCTTTTCCTTCCACAAAACCCACCAAATTACTTGATTTCATCATAAGAACTCTCCAAAGGCTCCAATGGCGATTTAGGGTTTCTCACACGAGATATGAGGCGCATCCAAGGTCATAAGTTCCTTTAAATAGGCTCCAACCCCGGAACTTAGGATTTTCTCTGCCCAGCACCTACTCAACGAGTCCATACTTGGACTCGTCAAGTCCTTTAATTAAATACCCGCAATCAACTCGACGTGACTCGGCGAGTCAGACTATCGACTCGTCGAGTCCCTCCTAAATTCTCCAAATTGAAACACAAACTAACATAACTGAAATCCTGGATGTTATAGTTCTCCCCAACTTAAATTAGATTTCACCCTCGAAATCTCTCCTCCACATACAGATCGAATCCAATAACCAAATGGCACCATCGATAGGATCTCATGCCACACAAATTCCATCCTCTCTGGACACTTGGATCCCATTAGGGATTCCCAATTCTGGAGGAAAACCAACCCCTCAAATTCTCTCCAGACATAATCCAATAACCGGCTACCGATCCCTCATACGAAACATAGCAACCATCTGAATCACAACCCAAGGAACGGAAGGGTTCACGTCTCATTAGGGCTCATCCACTGAACTGCTAACGGAACCCAACCAGACAAAGAATTATCAACTCTCTGCCCTCAAACCCAAAAGAATAATCGTGCTCGCTCTGAAGTGTCCTTAGACATCTAAAAATCATAAGCCTCAGGTCCTTTCCTCATATCCATTTTTAACACTGAGTACCAGTTCTGATCTCGACCCAATAGTTGAACCTTCAGGGTTATCCGTTGCATTATCCCAACCGTCTCCATGGTTTCCTTCTTACTATAACCACATCGGCCAAAAGTGACATTCGAGTAATGAAGTCCGCTTAACCCTAAGCGAATGCTACCTTCCCAACTGAAGATCGACTCAACCCCAACCTTTGTCATATGTTACTCATAGTTCCATGCAACTTGCGGTACCTCCCGTACCCGAGTACTGACCCACACAGGTCTAAGACATCAAATGACAAACAATACTCCTCAACATGGAACCCACCTCAGAATCCAAAACCTTCTCTCGCCTATCCAATGCACCACCAGAGCCAAACTCCAACTCAGGAGTTTGGTTCAACCCAGAGTTGGAACCACTCGTCCCAACAAAGCACTCAACTCAAAACTCATGTCCCGCAACCCATGCGTACCTCACTTATCCCATTCTTTTGGATTGTAGTGACCACACCTTACTCAGAACATAATGATCCCCTAAGACTGAGGAGAACCCGATCTCGCCCCTGGTCCGACCACCAGGTTCCCACAAACTCATAAATTAGGGCCACCCCATGTCTAAAACTCTTCTGCGCCAAGCTCTGATCAAAGAGTAATTTATCATAACAACTTCTCACTAACTAGTGTGTACTACATCTTCCCGTAGCACCATCTCAACCTCTCACTGACTGGTGAGTACTACGGCTTCCCGTAGTATCACCACAACCTCTAACTGACTGTTAAGTACTACGGCTTCCCGTAGCATCACAACAACCTCTGAATAGTGAGTACTACGTCTTCCCGTAGCATCACAACAACCTCTGACTAGTGAGTACTACGGCTTCCCATAGCATCACAACAACCTTTGACTAGTGAGTATTATGGCTTCCCGTAGCATCACAACAACCTCTGACTAGTGAGTACTATAGCTTCTCATAACATCATAACAACCTCTGACTAACTCACACACTCCGCGGACCAATCATATATAGGTCCATGCACTTACCCAAATTATGCATCACTATGTCTGGCAGAAATCGCCATAATAAAACATCCTTCTCTGCTATAATTCCATATTCTTGCTTAATCTCACTTTCTTTCATTAACTGAAACGACTCCCACTGGAATCATAGATGCTTGACCTACCACCTGCCGTCTCCACTCAAGACTAAAAATTATCCGAAATCCAATGCATTAAATTCTGATACCTCGATACACCACCGTAGAACCTCACGACATCTCGTCTCATCCACTGATCTTCCTGCTCCACATCCTTAAATTGGTTGTCTCATCTTTTTCCCTTCCCAAGCTGAATAACAGCCCCCTCATTAAACCAGAATTTCTCAACCGTCGAACTCACCCTACGAGCCAACCATCTCGAATTCACCATTTTGACGTCGAAGAATTTTCGTTCACCCCAAGGTCTCCGACCAACGGCCAATTTCCGTGGAGACACTAATCCTTTTCAAACATAATACATTCATTATCTCGCTCTGCACCTCGTCTCAATCACCAATAACCCTAGGTTCATTAGGTCGCACTGCCGATCTCTCTGTATCTAGATCTCTAACCATTCTCGATTGAATCTCTAATCCCCTCAAAAAAATACCTGGTTCTCCCCCACTTAGGGTTCGAACCAACCCCAATCGGCGCACCAGCAATCTATCCCATAGACTGTTCCCACCAGTAACATTGCACCGACTCTTGGAAGGTG
This sequence comes from Lactuca saligna, assembly GCF_052625555.1. NCBI lineage: Eukaryota > Viridiplantae > Streptophyta > Magnoliopsida > Asterales > Asteraceae > Lactuca > Lactuca saligna. The sequence continues at coordinate 153,999,359 of NC_136417.1, forward strand.
CTACACAACGCTCGATGTTCTCCTGACAGAGATCGAGCAACTCCAATGCCCCAAAACTCAGATGAAAGCCTCAGAACATCCTACCATGACTGCCTTTAGTCATTCAGAATATCACACCATTCCATCACCGGACCTCCCAACTGTCTAGTATTAACCCTGACTCTTAGTGTGGAAGTAATGATCTATCGTACTCCTTATCATCGACTCCTCAATCTAATGTTCCATCACGTCACTTATCATAAGAGTAGAAACCATTTTTGCACTCTTAATACCCATCAAATACAATAAGGGGCACCGCCCTGATATACTCCTCTTGATCGTCCGACGTTGCAGCTAACACATGCCCTATGTCTCCTGGTCCTTGACCATCTCAGTCCCCACTGACGACCTATTCAAGCTATATCTTTACCTCGCGGCAGACCTACTCACATACTCTAGTTGAAGATCACTCTCTGTGCAATCCCACAGGGCTCACCCCCAAACTCAAAAACTGAAATCTCAACACCACTTATGTCTCCCATAGGAAACGGATATAGCACCACTCGGGTCACAGAAAGTGACCTCTCCACTATCGGCCGGTCACCCAACCCAGACCGTATTCTCCCATAATGCACCATCCCTACTCATCCCTGAGTCTTGCGACTCCAACTGGCGTATCACCCACAATCCCTCGGAGCTCACTCGATTTCCCATTTCAAGGGATGATCCACTAAAACTTGTTCATCACGGCCTTCTGGCCCCACGCTCATTTACCTCGATCTCAGTCTTGACAATCCCCACGGAATAACTAGTAAAAACCAGAAACACTAACCGCCACATGTCATGATACTCAAACCGTGTGGTCACCTCTCGATCTGCTATGAATTATGGTACATGTACCATGTTATCTCCTCTTAATCTTCTACGAATCATGGTACTCGAACCACGTTCCCTCTTCTCAATCCACCTCAAATCATCGCACTCGAACCATGACATCAACTCTCGACCTGCTACAACTCATGGGACTCGACCCATGACATCACTTCTCAATCTGCTACTTATCATGGTAGTCTAACCATGAAATCACTTCTCAATGCTCAAATACCGGCTCATGCATGCCAGCTCAGATGACACGTGCTCAGGGAAAAACAACGCCCTCTCATGAAGCATCCGTGTAATCACATTCACGGACTCCGTCCCCTACTTGAGGGACAAAAACTCATGTGCCAACCGTTCTCACTCCACCGGGGGAACATACTCGTCTCTGAACATGGTGGTGAACCTTTCCTAGGTCACCTCCAAAATTTCTGCAAGATTGAAGTTCGCCACCACAAATCTCCACCAGTCCTTCGCCCCCAAGCGAAACTGGTTCAGTGCAAACCGAACCCTCAGATGCTCCGGACACGAACAGGTGTAGAAGCATCCCTTGATATCAGAAAGCCATCTCATCGCAGCAATTGGATCCTGTGTCCCATCAAACTCTGGTGGCTTCGTGTTGCTGAACTCCCGGAACAGCATCGAGTCACCCCCCCCCCCCCCCGAGAGGTCTAATAGTGGCCACAACTGCAGCAGTTGCAGCCTCAGCAACCGCTGCCTATCTCTCATCAAATGTCTCAATCAAAGTGGTCTTGATAGACCCAAACATCCCCGGTATCTCTATGCGGATAGCCGCAGCCCCCACGTTATGGATCATCTGACGAAACTCCTTGTCACTCACTCCACTGGTCTCTGGTATGTGGCTTGTCACAACCATGATGTCTTCGAAATACAACATAAAAATATCAGAGACTCACTCGAGTGTACTCGCACTCGATAACTCAACCCTAGTTGTTCCTTAGTACCCTAAGGACTCTTACTTGGACTACGCACTGATCCGGTGTTTTCAGTAGTACGGGCCCAATACTAGCTTCCACACCACATTAACATTCATTCCAAGTCCTCCTCCTAGGATCCCAGATCACAAGTACTCTACATCTCGCTAAGAATAGGCTACCCTTCGGTAGACTTCTCATAAGCTCCTCACTGCTACCTACTCACTCATGAAGCATCTCATAGCAATAGTAATCTCCTAGGCTAAGGCATCACAAATCAGGCCACTCTGGTCCTAATATGAATACCTAGGCTACTCTAGCCTACATAACATATCATATCATATCTCATAACACATAATGTAAGGGTATTTTGGGAAATCACCGTTCGGGCGCTGGATGATCGTACACACTGCTCCGTTCCGCCTTTCTCAAAAATCTTTTACTCTTTTAGAAAAATTGTTTCCTTTCTGAAATTTTTTTCTCAAATCCACAGTTTGAGTTCGGATACACTCGAAGGTGCATCCAAATCCCTCAAACCAAGGCTCTGATACCAACTTGTAACAACGTGAATTTTTAAAACAATTTTTCATTTTTCAAATAACATGAAAGTCATTCAATATTTTCAAATCTCAATTTAACAAATGACATCATGATAAAGGATATCCCAAGATCATAAAATAAATCTTCGTCCAATGTGTACGGATCATGTTGGCGCCTTCCTACGATCATCGCTAGTACCTGAAACACATAACACATAACACTGTAAGCATAAATGCTTAGTGAGTTCCCCAAAATACCACATACAACACATACGCCTTTCTAGACCATAACTTTGTGGGATCTTCCATCCCAAGTGTCTCAGGGGACTTCTGTCCCGAATCCTGGTAGACCTTCCGGTCCTACACGTCTCAACCTTCTGGTCCGTATCCTCCTGACCTTCCTGTCCATGTCATCTTGACATTCCGGTCCATACCATCTTGACCTTCCGGTCCTTATCATATATATCACATAACAGCATATAGCACATACATCTCATAGCAAACAAGACCTTCCGGTCACACATAGGTACCCATCCAGGTACAGTATAGTGAGAAGACTCACCTCTCATGATGTCTAGTAAACCTTCTGGCTTGATAACCTTAATCGAGCCTCCGCCTAACACATAAGGCAAACATCTCTAATTGATACTTTCTCTTGTCCTCATGTATATAAAATGGGTAGAATACCATTGTACCCCTCCCTAACCTTTCTTGAATCAGTTTGACCAAAACCCTATGGTCAACTGAAGTCAACTTTAGTCAACGGTCAACTTTGATCAGACTCATCGAGTGCACTCAGGTGACTCAGCGAGTCCATGCTTGTCCTCTGAATCCTCCGAAGGTCTCACTCAACTCGTCGAGTTAACCTTTCACTCGACGGGTTACCATTGGTCATGAATCACGGGGCAACCCGACTCGACTCGGCGAGTTCCTTCCATGGCATCACTCAAATAACCTTCTGAGGTCAGATCTATTTCTCTAACTTATAAATCTGATCTCCTTACACCCAAATATCACATAAAGGTTCAAACTTTAAGCTCATGCAACACTCTTATGCCTTTATATGAAGAAATAGCTTCTAAAATGGCAACCTAGATCCATATCTCCAATGGAACAGCATAAAGCAGAATGGTTGGGACTCTCTGGACCTCTTAAGGTCCAGATCTAAGACTTATTCCACCTTGGCACCTCATAAGCTTCGAATCCAAGATAAAGATAGAATAAGAACACCCTAGATTCGAGAAAACCACCAAATACACAAGAATGAGTATAGATTCATGCCTCCTACAGCAGTCCCATGAAAAGAGATGCTAGATCCACTGCCCCCATCTTGTTACTTAATTGAGTCATGGTCTTTTCCCTACACAAAACCCACCAAATTACTTGATTTCATTATAAGAACTCTCCTAAGGATCCAATGGTGATTTAGGGTTTCTCACCGGAGATATGAGGCGCATCCAAGGTCATAAGTTCCTTTAAATAGGCTCCAACCCCGGAACTTAGGGTTTTCTCTGCCCAGTACCTACTCGGCGAGTCCATACTTGGACCATCGAGTCCTTTCTTTAAATACCCGCAATCAACTCGACGTGACTCAGCAAGTCAGACTCTCAACTCGTCGAGTCCCTCCTAAATCCTCCAAATTGAAACACAAACTAACATACCCGAAATCTCGGATGTTACAGGTTAAACCAACAAGATGAGTCATGCTTCGTTCCAAAACAAATCTTAGAGTCATACTCCAAGATTGTGCTTTGAGTGACATAATTGTAGGAAAGGTTTATAAAACTTATCAAATGTAGAGTAAAATGTTTTCTACTCTTGTACATTTGAAATTGGTAAGTTGTTATGTTTTGGATAGAACAAAGACCAACTACGACCAATTATATGAAGTGTTTGCCTTGATAAGAATCCGCACTAACTCTTGAATATATGTTTTGTCAAGGAATGGTTTTGACAAAGAATCTTATATGTCAAGAGGAAAATGGGAGTCTTAAACATCTTGACAAGTTGCAAGAACCAATCGAGAAGAAAACCTATTGTTTATCACTAGCACACGACTTGAGGCTTGTAACCTATCGTGTTGACATCTTCTTGTTTCTGTGCCCATTCGAGTTAAAGTTGACTATGCATGTGAGTTCTATATGATCTCAGTTGTTTGCATAACTACTTGGAAGCAATGGTAGGCCCTCGTGCTGCCAAGTGGCAGGAAATTAAGATTGAACAATTTCAATCCATATGGGTTTGGATTTGTCACTAATCACTTCTTGTGATTATGGTTTTGACAAATTCACATGAATAGGAATTCATACACCATAAAATCTAAGTGTCATAAGGTTTCTCTCCGATTCATGAAAATAATTGTGAGGGAACGCTTTCACTAAGTAGATTTTAACTAGATATTCGTTATGATATTTGCATTCTCAAATTTGATTATGATTACAGCATACCTTTTCATAATTCGAATTGTGAGGAATGGAAAAAAGTATAAGCATTTGAGACATGTTACAAGAAGTTCTTAAATTGTTTAGATACACATGTGAGTTTTCTAAGGAAAGGTATATGAGTTCAAGAAGCCTAAATAAAGTCTTATCAAAGCATCTCGTATCAGAAATCTAAACTTTGGTAATGAAAGTCAATAAGTATTGATTTCTAGAAGTTCAGCTGATTTATGGGTACATTTCAAAGCTAGTGGGAGAATAAATGTTATGCTAGTAAATGTAATGATTATTATGCTAGTGGGAGCATGATCAATTATGATGAATGTTGTAAGCTAGCAATGTTAATTATAGAAAACAAAAGTTTCAATTCGCAAGTTGCAGGGTTTGAAAAGTTGTTTTGCTATAATTAAGGGAAAGGAATTCATACTTCATTTAAATTCTAAAAGCTTAGATTGAGATTTTAATCAAATTTAGTCAAGCATATATATGAATGTTATGTTGGAATGGTTCAACATAAGGAAATCCTATATATGGAAATGATAATTGCGTTCTCAAATTTTGACTATAATTACGGCATCCCTTTTCATAATTCGAATGATGAGAACATGACAAATAGAAATATTATAGCAAAAGATTGGTCAAGTATAAGTTTTTAATGTAACACATCATGAATCGTGTCCTATATGCTTCGGGTATAGAAGCGATTACATGTGCTATAATATTCATCTGTTCTAAATTTTCCAAATGCCTAGGGCATTAAGGTCTAGAAACGGATATGACTAAAATGGTTAAGCAATTGTCGAGGACAATCTAAGGTTTACCAAAGATTACTTATGGATAGTTGGAACTATATTCTAAATTTTGGAAAGGACCATATTGACATACTCTGAGAAGAGGTAAATCTTGTTCAGAAGTGATGGTTAAAATGGGAATACGGAAATGTTTCCATAAGTGGAAGTTATTCTTTAAATATGTGTAAGATTAGAAACTTTTTATGCAAGAAGGATGTTCAAAGGAATGTACTTTGAATTCGAGACTTCGTTTCCATGGAATTGCTCTCCATTGGAATACTTTGAAATGTCTGTTTCCAAGTCTCTGTGACTTTTGTGCATAGTCATTACAAATGAATCTAACAAATTACAGTAAATGGTAAGAATTTGATATTCTTACATTTACAGTAAGGATTTAGGATTGTGAAATGAGCATCATTGAAATATTGTCAATTGATCTATTTCACAAAGTAAGGACCATAAACAAAAATAGTGTGCATGCTTGGAGCATAACATAGCTATTGTTTAGAAAAACATTGTGTAACATCCCGAAATCCAGGTAAAGTTATTATAGTCTTCCATTTTGTCAAGTTGTCAAAAGTGGTCCTTTGTGAGAATTCTTGTAGCAAATGAGTACGATGGGCGTATTGAAGACTACGCTGCATGTACTTATGCGCTTAAATTGGATGCGGACTCGCCTGGGTACGCTGCGTACCTAGGGTTACGTTGGACAGAATGAGTCCAGATGCGAACCCGAGGAGTTGACTTTTGTTGACATTTAGGGTTTGGTCAACTTTAGGGCCTTTGATCCATGAGTGGGGTAAAATGGTCTTTTACCCTTCGGAGAGTACTAAGAGGAGGAATAGTCTAGCCTTGAGAGATGTATTTATTTAGAGCGTTTATTTCATATGATTAGGTGGAGGCTAGATCGGATTTTACAGAGTTCGAGGTTTTACCAAGTTACCTGAGGTGAGTCTTCTCACTATACTTTACCTAGAGTGGTAATTACAGTTATGTGATATAGTATCATGTATGTTTTTGCATGATGTGATTTCTATGTGATTTATGCTATGTATGTGCCAGAGTTTTCAGAGTTAGGACCGTAAGGTCCACAGAGTTTGGGCCAGTGAGCCCACAGAATTATGGGAGTGGAGGGTCCCACTGAGACACATTGACCAGAGGGTTAAAGAGAGTTATAGCCTTGAGTGGCTAATATGTATTGTGTGTGGTATTTTGGGAAACTCACTAAGCATTTATGCTTACAGTGTTGTGTTATGTCTTTCAGGTACCAGTAAGGATCACGGGAGGGCGTCGGCTTGATCAATACTTACACAAGGAGTTTTTATATTTTGATCTTGGGATGTGATGTTATGATTTGACTATGTGATACAGTGGTGTTTTTATAATAATTATGAATGAAAATGACTTTTATAAAATGTGAATATTATTTGAAAATTTGGGTGTTACACATAGTATGCATGCTTGGAGCATGGCATGACTATTGTTTTAATTCAAATATTAGGTTGATTATTTGAAACATTATACAATGAATAATGAGTAATCAATATGGCACTCAAAGTTTTGGGGCCATATAAGATTAGTATTATTCTTGTGTTTCAATTTGCATGTTGTGACTTCCTGCATAACTAGGTTATTCAAACCATCCACGGTCAATCATACTTTGGAAGTAGGTACTAAGGCAAGACTGTCATGAATGGGTCTGTAGTCTGTCTAGGACAAGGTGGCTACAATGTTCATGAGTGCTACTGGAATAAGATTCGAGTATTGGATTAAACCCACACTCATTTGAATCACTTCATGGATTTTATCACAAGTGATCATGAGATGATAATATCTTATATTCTTGAAACCAATAGATATGAGTTGCACTTTACAAGTCGGTTGCACATTGATGATGTGAAAACTCACAAGTAACTTGGTGTTATAATGTCACACCCCAAAACCTGAATGGCGGAAACGTTCAGGGGTGGAGGACGTCATGTATAGTATCATAACAATGCATAATAGTAACACACCAAAAATATGAATCAAAATAAGAGATGTGTCTTGAACGTGCTCCATTTTATCAAAAACTGGCATCGGTACCTGTCTACTGATGACCTGAGAATACAAGTTATTTTGAAAGCGTAGATCAACATTAAAGTTGGCGAGCTCATAAATATTTTAGTGTCGTTGCTTGTATGAAAGTGTTTGTAGTAAATGTTTTTAAATTTTTGTAGTTGTTTGTAAATGTTTGTATCTCCTAGAAAATCCTATATTTTCTACTAAAAGTAGCCTTCTACCAAGGCCCGAATGTTCTGTATGTTGCTCATTTGTAAATGTGTCTAATTTTCCCCAAAGATAGACTATCATTTACCAAAAATATAGTTTACATTACCGGTTATGTGAGAAGCTCACAATATGAATGTAATGGGAAAATAAAATGATGTACTTGTAGTATTAGTATATAGTTACTACCATTGTACTAACTACCTTAAAACCATTGTTTTTAATTAAGGCAAAATGTGATATAGTTCTAACCATGCTTGATCGACTAGTTAAAACACGACATTCTAAGGCATCGAAATGGTATGACATTAGTCACATATAGACCTTCACGTCCCACTATAGCTAGCAGCAAGGTGTAGGATAGTCAATCCCGTATAGATCTATACACCAACTCACGCTCTCCCTCCAGGAGACTCTGGTTGCAAAACGTGACACAGCAATTGCTTGTCGTGTCATGAAGTAGTGGCTCACATTAATGTTATAGTGTTCTAGGGTTTGTATGTTCTCTCTGTACTAGTGTAGTGTATGTTCTCTTTGTTTCTCATCATAGTATGTTCTCTTGTATAGTGTAGTGAATTGTATGTTCTCTTAGTTTCTCATCGTAGTATATTCTTTAGTATAGTGTAATGTATTGTGTGTTCTCTTAGTTTCTCATCATAGTATGCTCTTTCTGTATAGTGTAGTGTATTGTATGTTCTCTTATTTCTCATCATAGTATGTTCGTATTGACTCATTAATGAACTGACTCTTGTATGTTACATTGTACTAGAAATAGTGAGTAGTGACTTCCTAAACTATACCTATTATAGTTTACTAGTAAAGTTGTTTGTATGAATGAACATGTTTGTACACCTTTGCTACCTAAAGGTATTGAACTAAATGTAGAAGTTTAATATCCATATACATACACATAATATATAACTAAGATTCAAACGACCATCAGACAAACAATCGAATAACCTAAGTCCACAACCAAATAAGGAACAGGAAGTAAGGCGAGTTATCAGTCCTAAGTCCTTTCAATCCTACTTATATAACTATATTTATATAGATATGATTTTTGACAGTATATAAGTTTGAAAGATTTCAATAAGGAGTTTGCATATAAAAGAGTTTGTAAAACGATTTGAAGCATTTTGTTTGATAACACAGTTTGAAGTATAGTAAATATGTTTGTTTGATAGTTATTAACCACATGTGATTGATATAATAACTATAATGTTTATACTTGTATTCCCCCCATAAAAGCATTTAAAATAGTTTAAAAGGTAATTTAAGGGGTATGAACTCACCTGCAGTGAGTGATACGAATGAAAGATCGGTTTGTAGGATGCTAAGTGTCAAGTGAAGACTTGAGTACTGCGGATCCTAATAAGCATATAATGATACATATATGTATATAATTAGTCTTTATACAACTAATCATGAAAGGAAATACACCCTAGGACATAGGAAACACTTAGATTGAAGTGTTAGAAGTACAAAGGGTTTCATCTAAGGGGTGTATGGCCACACAATGGTGTTTACGTCCAAGGAGTTCATGGCCACATGAGTTTACGGCCTCATGATTTTACGACCATGGAGTTTGCAACCTCATGAGTTTACAGCCATAAACTCATGATGATTTGTGCTAAATGATGTTTTAAGGTCTTACAACCAACAAGGAAGTGTTCTAGACTCAAATCCAAGCCTTAGGAAGAGTTATGACCACATTTGCACCTTTAACAAGGGTTTACGGCCAAGGGAGATGCTCTTGGCCGTAAACTCCTATTAATCTTAGGAAATGGATGTTTTCAAGGTGGTAATCAAGTGTTCTTACTAGATATCAAGTATAGGGAAGTGATACTTACGATATAGAAGCTAAAAAGGTTGATTTCGGCCCAAAACACTAGTGTGTGTTCTTGGTGTTCTTGCTGTTTCTTGAAGATCTAACCCAAAAGATGATGTTAATGGATGGAATCAATGGGTGATGCTAGTTAAGGTGATATAGCAACAAATCTAGGGATGAAACATTTACATTTTTGAAAAATAAAATGAAGGTCCTATGATACTTGAGAGAGAAATCGGGTTTCTAGACTTGAAATGGTGAAGAACGAGGGATAAGTGAAGGAATATCATGTTTATGACATGAGTTTACGGCCACCATGAGTTTACGGCTGGAAACTCACATGGTGTGGCCGTAAACTCCACATGATGAAGTTTAAGGCTTGATTTGTGGTTTATAACTTCAACAGACACTTCCTATCACTCATTCCTTGGATGTACTAGGCTCAGAATTCTCAAACAGACTCTAAACAGCACTAAAAGATAGCAAAAACAAATCTGACTTTGATTGAGTTGAATAGTTGTACAAGATAGAAATTTCGGGTTGTCACATATAAAATGCATCATTGTGTGTGATTTGATGAGTAGATAGATCAAGCATATAAGTCGAATTTTATCCATTCCTTTTACCCTTAGAGGGATAAAAACGATATATGTGGGCCCCTCGATGATTTAGTGATGACACCCCTAAGCGCTCGGCGGAGCCTGGACTGATTTGATTTTTTAAATTAGTCGGTCGTCATAAATCGGAAATCAGGAAAAAACAGATGGGCCGATAGAATGATTATAATCCATGATATGATATCTACAATGGAGGAATATATGATCCCTTATCTAATGGACGCGTCATGGACTAGGTCAGAGTTCGACAGTGGCTTTTAAGAGTTACGATTGCTAGTAAGGATTTTGGAGTCGTACTTGCAATAATAGTTATTAGACAAATCCAAGTGGTAGCATGGTCCATTTGGGTTGCATATCATCAGGACAATTTTGTTAAGATGGACTTTTGAGAAGAGGTTATTTATGGTTAATTTATATATTATAAGTTCTAATATATTGATATGAGATCATATGATTTAATTAGTATTGATCAAGAATTAGTTTGGAATTAATTTAGTGATCAAAAGAGACTAATTAAATCAATGCAGACTAATTATGTAAATTAGTTATATTTATACGTTGGGCTTGTGATCCATGTTGGACTAATTTTATGTATGGACACATAAAGAGTTGGGCCATATAAACCATGGATCATAAACCCATGGTTAAGGATTACGGTTAGCCCATGAGCTTTGGAATCCCACAAATAAATATGTTACTCCATAGCCAAAATCACTACACATGTATTCTTGGAGAATATGGACGGTTTTGGTGTATGAAGATTCTCTCTCAAAAATGTCATTCTTTGTCCATGGTGTGTTGTGATTCCACTTGAGGCATCCACACTATTGGTGCTAAGTTTTTAAAGGCCAAATACTCCAAGGCTTCTAACTACAAAAAAAAAAGGTATGTCATCTTACTTGTTTTATTACCCTTGTATCTTAGTTTTGTATGCGAGTTAGGGTAATAATTTGGAAAGTTCAAGATTGCATGTATAATTAGAGAAAACATAGATTCAAGGTATTTAGGGTTGCATGTACACCTTAAGAGTGTTAGAATGCTTAAAACCCATCAGTTACGCCCTGTGTACCATTAAGCCTTGGAAGATTTATGGGGTCGAAGCCCTCTACACCCAACGTATAGAGAATTACACCCAATGTAATTTCCTGAAATCAAAACTCTCAAATGAGGTCTTAATGCTTTAAGACTTAACGTCCAAACTTCATATCTAACTCCAATAAACGTCTAAAATCATAAAGTTGAAACCTTTATGCCTTTTCATGGCAAGAAAGAAACTAAAAACCAAAACCCGAAGTTAAATTATCATCTAGACTTCCATAACTCTTGCATGGATGAAAACCAAGGACCAAGCTTACATTTTTATGACACGAAACATCCTAAAACATCTGAAAGGACAACTTAAAAGATCTGGAGTATTCCATACACAAAATTATCAAGGTTTTGGGATGAAGAGAGTACAAATAATCTTAAACATGTTCTAAAGGAATATGCATCAAGGTTGGAGCTTTATAGCTCTAGAGGATGCTCAAGGATGAGAAATTGTTGCATCCAAAGGCTTGACATAAAAACCTCCTCTTGTATAATCTTCCTTCACAATGAAGAATACTCAAAATCACTCAAAAAGATTCAAATCTCACTCTCAAAGGGTAGTGTTTCGATTTTAGGGTTTGGAGGGATGGAGACTAGAAGTGAGGAAAGGTCTAAGGTGATAAGGTTCTTTAAATATGGTCCAAACCCTAAAAATCAGGGTTTCCCCTTTGTCGTAGTACACCTGACGTACCTATACGTATGTCTAGCATACGAAATAGAATCGTGATCATCACGTAAACGTCTAAGCCCGGCGTACCTGTCCCATATGACCAACGTAGGGACCAAATTCGCAAACTTTTAAAGAAATAAGACACATTTGAAAATACCTGGAACATCAGTGTTACAAATATCCTAAGTTGAATTAGACTTCTTCCTTAAAGTCTGTTGTTACAAACATGTATGGGAAGTGCTCACTCATCTCATCCTCATGCTCCCAATCCATTCCGAGTCTTTTTGGTTATGCCATTGCACCTTCACTAGGTTCACCACTTCGTTACACAGAACCTTGGTCTTCATATCAAGAATCACAATCGTCCTCTCCAAATAATTTAGGCACTCCTTATCCTGAATATCATCAATAGAAATCGTCATTGAATCATCAGCTACACACTTTCGCAACTCCGAGGCAGGGAAAGTGTTGTGCATCTGACTGAGCTCATCAGGAAAATCCAACTGGTATGCAACCTTGCCCAGCCAGACTATAATCCTGAAAGATCCAATAAACTGGGGGCCCAAATTGCCTTGCTTCCAAAATCGTATGACACCTTTCCAAGGTGGCACCTTCAAAGGCATGAAATCCCCTACCTGAGTCTCAAGGTTAAATGTCGGTGAGTTGCATAACTTTTTTTCCGGCTTTGTGCGACTCACAATCTGTCTCGCGCCTGTTGTACCATTTTTGTGGTCCTGAGCACCACCTCAGTACTCCAACAAACCACGGTCCTACACTTCCACCCATATAACATCTCAAAAGGTGGTTGATCAATGTTGGCATGATAACTGTTGTTGTAGGAGAACTCGGCCAGTGGAAGATAAGTATCCCAAATCCCTCCAAAATCTAACATACATGCCTGAAGCATATCCTAGAGCGTCTGAATTGTCCGCTCGATTTGTCCATCGGCCTGGGGGTGGTATGATGTACTGAAAAAAGCAACTGAGTACCCAACTCCTCGTGAAACTTCCCCCAAAACCTAGAGGTGAAATAAACATCTCGGTCTAAAACCATCGATACCAACACCCCATTCCAAACCACCACCTCCCAGATGCAAACGTCATCAAAATTCTTAGCATATATACTTTCGATAATCGGTATGAAATGAGCACTCTTGGTTCATCTTGATGGTTTTTGAGCACTCTAACAACCTTAAGGTGCACATACAACCCTAATGCTTTGGATCTATGTTTTCTCTAATTATACATGCAATTTGATTTTCCAAAGCATTATCCTAACTAGCATACAAAACATGGGTACTTGTATAACAAAAACTAGCACCCTAAATGTGATGTCTCCACTGCCTCACACACTACCACCAAAAATGGAGGACTTGAGAGAGAATATCTTGCACAAAAATTCGGCTATGCTCTTCCAAAGAATACTAGTGGCCGATTTCATGTGCTAAAGGGGTTCTTATATAGTGTGGCAAGGATTAGGGTTAAATCCATGTAAACACTAATGTGCATGACCTTTCATCTTACTTAGGATCCATGGGTTAAACCTTCATGGACTACTATTTTGGTTTAACCCAACCTAAATAACCATTAGCCCACACTATAAGAATCATTGACTTACCAAATCAACCCCTTACATTTACTTAGTCTCTTTTGATCACTAAATTAATTCCAAATTAATTATTGATCAATACTAATTAGATAATATGATTTCATATGAATATATTAGAACTTATAATATATTAATAAATCATAAATAGCCTCTTCTCAAATTTTCATATTTACAAATGTTCTGGTGACATGCAACCCAAATGGACCATACTACTCTCGGGTTAAGTACATACGAATTATAGTTATGGACTTAGACACCTTATCCAACAGTCTCCCACTTGGACAATTCTAATAACTATAGTTGCACATATAGCCTAAAACACCGACTAGCAATCATAGCTCTTAAAAGCCATTGTCGAACTGTGACACGCCATTTTAGATAAGTGATCATACAATCCTATTGTCTCAAGATATCATCCAGACAAATACATGGAACATAGTCATTCTTATTGTCCAGCATTTGTTTCCCGATTTCTGATTGACATAGAACTTAATCGTACACATCAATTGAGTTCTGCCCGGACCCGGCACATAAGTCAAAAAAAATCATCAAGGGGCCCACGATATCGCTTTTAATCCTCCAAGGACTAAAAGGAACAAATAAACTTCGACTCATATGCTTGTACTAACTACTCATTAAGTTGTACACAATAGCACATTTTATAGCATCAAGTTACTGATGTGGTTTCGTACTATCAATGTACAACCAACTCATATCTCTTGGTTTGAAGACTTATATGACGTTATCATCTCACGATCACTCAAGATAAATTCAATGAAGTGATACAAGTGAGCGTGGGTTTAATCCAATACTCAGACCTTATGAGCACTCATGAATGTTGTAGAAAACTTTTCTATGTGTAATACACTTCAGACAATATACAAGCCAAATTCATGACAGTCTTGCCTCAATACCTACTTCCAAAGTATAATCGACTGTGGATAGTTTGAATAATATAATTATTCTGGAAGTCAAAACATGCAAAATGAAACAATAGTAAATGATTAACACAAGATATTAACATTACTTATAAATAAAAAACACCTTTTATTTAATCATCAAATGTCAATTACATTTCAACTATTACAAGTTTCAAAACTATCTAATCATTAAAACTAATATTGTCCTTCAGTCCGATGCGCCTCGCATGCTGTAAGTGCTTAACCCTACTCAGTCCCTTCATGAGGGGGTATGTTAGGTTCTCCTCTGACGATACCGTCATTGCTACGAGGAGTCCTTCTATTCAATGTCTTATGAAGTAATATTTTCTATCGATGTGCCTAGATCTGTCATGATCCCTTGGTTCCTTAGCTAAGGCAACTGCACTCTTGTTGTCACAGAAAATCTCCATAGGCTCCTTTATAGCTGGTACAACTCCAAGGTTTCTAATGAAGTTCTTCAGCCATATTGCCTCCTTCGCCGCCTCGCTTGCTCCTATGTACTCTGATTCGCACATTGAATCAGCTACTGTCTCCTGCTTGGAAGTTTACCAAGTTATTTCTCCTCCATTCAGGGTAAATACCTAGCCCGACTGAGAGTAGAAATTATCTCTATCGGTCCGAAAGCTAGCGTCACTATACCCCACCACTCTCAAGTCATCACTCCCACCGGGGTAAGGACCCAATCCTTTGTCCTCTGCAGGTACTTAATAATGTTCCTAACCGCAGTCCAATGAGCCTTACTAGGATTCCCTTAATATATGTTGATCATGCACAAAGCAAAGGCCACATCAGGGCGAGTACTAGTCATAGCATACATGATCGAACCAACCATGGAAGCATATGGTATTCGACTCATCTCAACTATCTCAGCGTCTGTACTCGGACTCTGAGTTTTACTTAGTTTGGCACTGCTCTAGATCGGTAAGTCGCCTTTCTTGGAATCCATCATGTTGAATCTTTTCAACACCTTTTCCAAGTAGGTACTTTGACTAAGTCCAGTTAGTCTCTTACTCCTGTCTCTCAATATCCTTATCTCAAGGATGTAAGCAGCTTCTCCAAGGTCCTTCATAGCAAAACACTTCCAAATCCAAACTTAACTTCCTTCAAGGTTGGGATGTCATTTCCTATGAGTAGTTTGTCATCCACATACAACACCAAAAAGGTAATTGTACTCCCACTAGCCTTGACATATACACAGGACTGATCCTTGCTTCTCGAAAAGCCATACACTTTGACTTTCGCATCGAAACAAAGATTACATCTACGAGATGCTTGTTTCAATCAATAAATGGATTTCTCAAGCTTAAACACTCTATTAGGGTACTTTGCATTGAGAAAACCATCTGACTGACTCATGTAAACATCCTCATCCAACTTTCCATTAAGGAAAGCGGTTTTGATATCCATTTTCCATATTTCATAGTCATGAAATGTAGCTATGGCTAGCATAAACCTAATAGACTTAATTTTTGCCACTGGTGAGAAGGTCTCATCATAGTCAAATCATGGAGTTTGAGTAAATCCCTTCGCAATCAGTTGCGTTATATGAGTGTACTTTCCCATCCATGTCGGTCTTCTTCTTGAAGATCCATTTGCACTCGACTGTCTTACGACCCGGTACATTGCCAACCAAGTTCCAAACTTGATTGTCATACATGGACCGAATCTTGTTGTCTATAGCCTCTTTCCATTTAGCAGACTTGGGGCCTGCCATGGCTTCCTTTTAGTTGTTAGGTTCATCCAAATTTACCAGTGTGTTGTCACTGATAAATGTATCACCTTCAGTAGTAATATGTGTTGGATATTATTCCTTTTATATATCAGCTCAGATACCGATTTGTTGGAAATATAACAATCTGATCACCACAACAAAAGGCTCGGTTACCAGTTACTGTGTGACAGATATATCAGTTTAAGATATAAGATATATATATATATATATATATATATATATATATATATATATATATATATATATATATATATAAAGAATAATAATTACGGAATAAGTATAAATATGAAAGCTGTAAATGACTGAAAGCTATAATAATATAAATGTCTGTATTTAAATGACGTAAAGCTATAAATAATATAAATGACTGTATTTAAATGACATAAAGCTATAAATAATATAAATGACTATATTCAAATGACATAAAGCTATAATAAAGTATATAAATATATAAATCTATATCAAGTAGGTTCGTCAATAAATTGACTGAACTAGACTCATGGAGCGACTGGTCGATATTTGTTCTTTGAATGGACTGGTCGATATTGGAACTCTTGGAGCGACTGGTCGATATTTGTTCATTGAATG
Source organism: Lactuca saligna (assembly GCF_052625555.1). Lineage (NCBI taxonomy): Eukaryota > Viridiplantae > Streptophyta > Magnoliopsida > Asterales > Asteraceae > Lactuca > Lactuca saligna. The sequence continues at coordinate 154,016,258 of NC_136417.1, forward strand.
GACTGGTCGATATTGGGACTCTTGGAGCGAATGGTCGATATTTGTTCAAAGATCAATACGGCATTGGATAAGTAACAAAAAGTTCATTTAAAGCTTGATTTGATGTAAAACAAGTGTTTACAAAAGGGTAAAAAATACATGGGTTTATGTATTTGTATTTGAGGCATTTTTGGGTAAAAAGATGCACACGGGTCATGTAAGATAAGCCACAAGTGACACGGGTCGTGTAGGAGGGTTTTGGAGGGTTTTCTTGATGATTGATGCTGACACGGGGCGTGTTGATTTAGCCTTGCTGAACACGGGGCGTGTTCATGATGCTGATGCTGACACGGGGCATGTTGATTTAGCCTTGCTAAACACTGGGCGTGTTGAGGTTCAGAAGTATGAAGAAGGCAATCAGAGGGCAACACGGGGCGTGTTGATTTTACCTTGGTTTTTAACACGGGGCGTGTTCGTGTCTGAGTCAATTTCGGGATTTTTGTGATTTGAAGGTAAGTTTTGTTTGTGATGTTTTGGCTAGGGTAATGGTGTTATGGTGTTTTGAGGATGTTTTCAAGGTTGTTTAGAGGTTGGAAGGGGGTTGATATAAGGTGGTAAAGGTGGTGAAATTTCTTATGAAGATGATGATGAATAGTGATGGGTTTTGTGGTTGATCTTGATGCAGAAGGTTTTGGGTTGTTTCATGGTTGTGTTTTGGTGTTTTGATGTAAGGAAAGTGTTTGGTGGTGTATGATGTGATGAACAAAGTGTTGGATAAGGTGTCTAAGTCCATAACTATTTCTGGTATGTACTTGACCCGACCCGGCATGGTCCATTTGGGTTGCATGGCACCATGCAATTGGATAAACTAAATGAGAGAAATAACGCTTGGAGATTATTAATATATTATAAGTTCTAATATATTAATAATATTATTTGATTAGTTTGATCAAGAATTAATTTAGAATTAATTAAGTGATCAAAAGATAACTAATTAAATATATGGGTTGATTAAGTAAATCATCCATATCTTGTATAGTGGGCTAAAAGGCTCCATGGATCATCAAGTTGGGTTCCACCCATAGGATGCTCCATGGATGCTCCATGGGAGTTACAAACCCATGGGTCATGCAAATGAAGAGTCATGACACATTAGGGTTTAACCCTAGATGTGTCAACACTATATAAGAAGCATAATCTCCACCAAAATCGGTTGCAACAAAGAAATAGAGGGCTTGGCCGATTTGAAGAAGTGAGTATACTCTCATAAGTTCTTCCAAGAGCATTTGGTGTTGTGTGAAGCATTTGAGGCATCACCACTTGGGGTGCTAGGCTCACAAGGTTTCAAGGAACACAAGCAACAACAAGGTAAGTTATTCTATCTATACTTTATGTTAAAATTGTTCCCCATGTATGCTAGATAGGAATATAACCTTGGAATTCAACTTTGCATGACAAATTAGAAAAACATAGATCCAAGGTTATTAGGGTTGCATGTACACTTAGGAAGTGTTAGAATGCTCAAAACCCATCAGTGGTATCAGAGCCTAGGCTTGTTTGTTCTTATTTGTTCTTAAAAGTTGAAAACAGAATCGAAAATTTGCTGTCTGCGATCGGACTCGTCGAGTCTATTGGGGGGACTCGTCGAGTCCATGTGTATCTTCAACCAACTCGGCGAGTCATGTTCTTGCACTCGGCGAGTAGGGTCGAATGAGTGCAGAATTTCGATTCAGTTGCTGGAAAATGAATTAGAAACATTACCCTAAACTGTTTTAGTAAATGTAAACTTGTTTTTGGTGGTGTAATGTTTTGCTAATTCATTTACAACAACTAGTTATCAAAATTACAAAGTTTTATGTAATTTTTTGATTATGTTCATATTCATGTTCTTGTTCTTATGATGTTTTAGATGATCATAGGAATTTTTGTAACCTATTTGGTAGTTTAATTCTTGATCATAATGTGTTTTAATGGAGTTCATAACTTATCCTTAAGTTATGGAAAACCAAGAGTCACACTTGAGTTAAAACCATTAAGAAAACACAAGAGTTATAAAAATGAAGAGTCTTCATTTTATGACTCTATTAAACTCATAAGTTACAAGAAATGAAAAGTTTTGAAAGTTACAAAACTTGCCCTCAAGTTTTGGAACAAGTAAAGTTAAGTTAAAACTTTAGTTCCAACCCCTAGAATTTTAAAAGTTAAAATTCAACCCTTATACTTATATTATGATGATTTAATAATTATATATATATGTATAAGATCAAGTCGTCTTACCGCTAGTACGCCTCATTCACGAAGCCGGTCTATAAGGTGGGTATAAGGTTGTTGCCTATAAAATGGTGACTTAATGGGTGTATATTCTCACCCACCGCTTGCTTGACTGGTGGAGGGTCGTTAGCCGAACGGGTAAGACAAGGACTTATAAATTCTCATTCAAAGTATGATGAATATATAAAGTAACTAAATGTTTATTAAATTCCCAATCTTAGTTACTTTAGGAAAAATGTGAATAAGGTGTTAATCCATAAAATTACACTTTACACTTTGTCTGAGTCGTTGGTGGAGCGTGTGTGGTTAACCGGCACACTAACTTGGACTTAACAAGGTAGGTAAAGGGTGACTTAAGGTTTATTATAGTATCGGTGGAGCGTGTGTGGTTTACCGGCACATCGATTGAGTGATAAACTTTAAGGGTACCAAGTGATTTGCATGGTTACTTCACACCTCGTTTTGTGATCCTCGGCATCCCAGTCACAAAACCTGGAGGGCACTCCCGAGATTGAAACATGCCTTTGAAAAGTTCATTGGATCTCAAAGAATCTAGGAATTTCTAAAACCAATAAAAACTAAATATTTATTATTTCGGTTTTCGTGGTGGAAATTGGTGAATCGTCATTCACCTACCTTTCAAATATGGTATAGCTTAGATTACGGCATACCTCTTCTAAGTTATATTATATTGTGATTGGGTCCTAGCCTTAATATTACATTTGGGTGTTTTATTAAGGACTCTCTTAAATCTAAACTAAACTTGTTCTTCTTTTTCAGATGTCTTCAACTAATGCTTCTGGCTTGAATCCTAATGGCTCCTTTACTCTTATGAGTCTATGTGGGAAAGTCACCTTTGATGGATCCAACTTCAATAAGTGGATCAGAAACATCAGGATGATTACCCGCTACGAGGACAAAGAATATGTCCTTGACAAGGAGCTTAAGGAAATTGACGAGTCCACTGCAACTCCCCAGGAGATCGCTGACTTTCATACTCATGAAAGAGATGCAACCAAGGTGGCTTGCATCATGTTAGCCACCATGACAGCTGAACTCCAAAAGTCTTACAAAGACTTCTACCCTTATGAAATGCACCAAGATTTGATGGAAAGATACCATCAAAGTGCACGACAAGAGAGGTACGAAGTCATCTGCTCCATGATAACGACCATGATGAAGGACGGAGAGTCCGTCACGAGCCACATGCAGAAAATGCAAAGGTATGTGGATCGGTTGCTGAAGCTCAATGTGAACTTCCCTGAGGAGCTTGCAATAGATATCATTTTGCACTCCTTACCATCGTGCTATGATCAATTCCGCATGACATATCACATGAACAAGGAAGAGGTCACCCTCAGCAAACTTCAGGGACTTCTCAAGACCGCAGAAACAGGTCTTAAGGGGAAGTCGGTTGCTATCACTCCTACTCCAGAAACAACTCCGGTCTTGGCAATCGGGCAAAGTCGAGGAAGGAAGAGAAAGAGATCTTCAAAGGGTACCAAGGCTCGGACCCTTGATGGCTCTTCTTCAAGTGGAACCAAGAAAGGTTTCATTACTCCTTCTTCTGACCCAAAAGAGGCTGAATGCTTCTATTGCCACGAAAAAGCTCATTGGAAGCGGAACTGCCCAAAGTACCAGCAAGATGTAAAGGATGGGAAAGTCAAACCCAACCATGCAGGTATTTACACTATCATTTCTAATAACTCACCCCATTCGAAATCTTGGGTCCTTGATACAGGTTGCGGTATTCATATTTGTTGTGACTTGCAGGGACTAGGAAGAAGTGAGAATGTGGAGCAAGGAAGAATAAACTTAATCATGGGGAATAGGAAAGTTACACCTGTCACCAAGATTGGAGTTTATACTTTATCGCTAAGGAGTGGGTTAAATTTAGATTTGAATAAATGTTGTTATTCGCCAGAAATGGCAAGAAATATTATTTCCTTTCATGCATTGTACAAACAAGGTTTCACCTTTTCGTTTGATAATGAAGTTGGTTCGATTAATGCTTTCTTTAATAATGTACTTTATTTTAAAGCATTACCTTGTGATGGTGTGTATGAAGCTATATCTATTGTAGATAACTTAGGAAATAATGTTTTGTGTATTGATTCTACTAATAATAATAACTTGGATAAAGCATCGTTATGGCATTGTCGTCTTGGACATATAAGCAAGAAACGCATAGGCCAACTCCAAAAGGATGGAGTCTTGGAGTCGTTTGACCTAAAGTCAAATGATAGTTGCGAATCATGCTTACTTGGAAAAATGACAAAGTCACCCTTCACAGGCTCATGTGAAAGGGGTGAAGGTTTGTTGGACCTTATACACACGGATGTGTGTGGACCATTCAAACATGCCACAAGAGATGCTAATCGTTATTATTTGACTTTTACTGATGATTACAGTAGATATGGATATGTCTACTTAATCAAGCATAAGTCAGAGACTTTCGAGAAGTTTAAGGAATTTAAACAGGAAGTCGGGAATCAATTGGGCAGGAACATTAAGATGCTTCGATCCGATCGAGGTGGTGAGTATCTTAGTTCAGAGTTCCTCGACTATCTAAAGGAATGTGGGATTGTCTCACAATTGACACCTCCCAGGACACCGCAGTTGAATGGTGTGGCTGAGAGGCGTAATCGAACCTTGTTGGACATGGTTCGTTCCATGATGAGTCGAGCTTCCCTACCAATCTCATTCTGGGGGTATGCCTTAGAGACTGCCGCCCATATCCTTAATCTAGTCCCTACAAAGAAAGTTGCCAAAACTCCTCACGAGATGTGGACTGGTAAAGTACCTAAACTAGACCACATCAAGATTTGGGGCTGCGAGGCTTTCGTGAGACGCGAGACTCATGATAAGCTCGAACCCCGAAGCGAGAGGTGTATTTTCATCGGCTACCCACAGCAATCCTTTGGTTACCTCTTCTACAGACCTAGTGACAATGTGGTCTTTGTAGCAAGAAGAGGAGTCTTTCGAGAAAGAGAGTTTATAAGCCAAGGAGACAGTGGGAGGCAAGTTGATCTTGAAGAAATTCAAGAGTCAAGTGGTGAAGGAACTTCAAACTCTAGCCCTCAACTTGAGGAGGAAACTCCTGTTGAGCCAATTGACGAATCTGTACCTCTGAGGTGTTCCACGAGAGTTAGGAGTGCACCTGAGCATTACTATGGATTCCATATTACTGCAGAAGGTGAGACACTTATTAGTGATGAGACACTAGTAAGTCATGATGACCCTAACAGCTACGAGGAAGCCATGGCAGGCCCCGAGTCTGCTAAATGGAAAGAGGCTATGGATAGCGAGATACAATCCATGTATGACAATCAAGTTTGGAACTTGGTTGAGAATGTACCAGGTCGAAAGACTGTAGGGTGCAAATGGGTCTTCAAAAAGAAGACCGACATGGATGGTAAAGTACACACTTATAAGGCTAGGCTAGTTGCAAAGGGCTTCTCTCAAATTCCTGGAGTGGATTATGATGAGACCTTTTCTCCGGTAGCCAAGATTAAGTCTATTCGGGTTCTGTTAGCCATAGCCGCATTTCATGACTATGAAATTTGGCAAATGGATGTCAAAACCGCTTTTCTTAATGGGAAGTTGGCTGAAGATGTTTACATGAGTCAGCCAGAGGGTTTTGTCAGTAACGAGTACCCTAATAGAGTGTGTAAGCTTGAGAAATCCATTTATGGATTAAAGCAAGCACCTCGCAGATGGAATCTTTGCTTTGATGAAAAGGTCAAGGAATTTGGCTTTTCTAGGAGTGAAGATGAATCTTGTGTATATGTCAAGGCTAGTGGGAGTATAGTTAGCTTTTTGGTATTGTATGTGGATGACATACTACTCATAGGAAACGACATTCCAACCTTGCAGGAAGTAAAGTCCTGGCTTGGAAAGTGTTTCGCTATGAAGGACCTTGGTGAAGCTGCCTATATTTTGGGGATAAGAATCTTGAGAGATCGGAGTAGAAGACTAATTGGACTTAGTCAAAGTACCTACTTGGAGAAGATTCTGAAGAGATTCAGAATGCAAGACTCCAAGAAAGGAGAGTTGCCCATCCAGAGTAGTGCCAAGCTGAGTAAGACACAAAGCCATAGCACTGAGGCTGAGATAGCAGAAATGAGTCGAATACCTTATGCTTCGGCTGTAGGTTCGATCATGTATGCTATGACGTGTACTCGACCTGATGTAGCCTTTGCCTTGAGCATGGTTAGCAGGTTTCAGGGGAACCCTGGCAAGGCACACTGGATTGCGGTAAAGAATATTCTCAAGTACCTACGAAGGACTAAGGACTGGGTCCTTACCCTCGGTGGGAGTCATGACTTGAGAGTTGTAGGGTATAGTGATGCTAGCTTCCAGACTGATAGGGATAACTTCCGCTCTCAGTCGGGCTGGGTCTTTACCCTAAATGGAGGAGCAATTTCTTGGAAGAGTTCCAAGCAAGAGACAGTGGCAGATTCTACTTGTGAATCAGAGTATATTGCAGCTAGCGAAGCGGCAAAGGAGGCGTTATGGCTGAGGAACTTCATTGGAGACCTTGGAGTTGTACCAGCTATTAAAGAGCCGATGGAAATTTTCTGTGATAGTGAAAGTGCTGTTGCCTTAGCCAAGGAACCAAGGGATCACGGGAGATCCAAACACATCGACAGAAAATACCATTTCATCAGACATCGGATCGAAGAAGGACTCCTCGTGGCAAAGAGGGTATCATCAGATGAGAATCCGGCAGATCCCCTCACGAAGGGACTGACTCGGGTTAAGCATCTCCAGCATGCTCGGAGCATAGGGCTGAAGGATGATATTAGATTTAGTAGTTAGATAATCTTGAAATTTGTAAAGTGTAATTGACATTTGATGATGAATAAAAGTGTTTTATTTATGGGTAAAGTGTTGCTATCTCTTGTCGATCGTTTACTATATTTCTTTTGCATGTTTTGACTTCCAGAATAATTTTGTTTGGTATAACATATTATTCAAACCTCCACAGTCGGTCATATGTCGGAAGTAGGTATGAATCAAGACTGTCATGTTTGGTTGTAGAGTTCTGGGACAAGGCTACAACAATCATGAGTGCTCATAAGTTCTGAGCATTGGACTCAACCCACGCTCACTGGAATCACTTCATGGAATTCTATCTCGAGTGATCGTGAGACGGTAATATCATATAAGTCTTTAAACCTAGAGATATGATTTGTTACTTACGAGTTGGTTATGCATTGATTGTACGAAAAACGCATTGGTAACTCGATGTTATAAAATCGTGCTCTTATGTGTAATTCAATGAGTAGTAGAACAAACATATGAGTCGAAGTTTATCTGTTCCTTCTTGGATTAGAAGCTGATATCTGGGCCCCTCGATGATTTTGTTTTGACCTATGTACCGGGCCCGGTCAGAACTAAATTGATGTGTTCAATGAAGTTCTTTGTCAAACAAATCGGAAATCGGGAAACAACTGTTGGACAATAAGTAAGACATTGTTCCATGTATTTGTCCGACTGATATCTAGAACAGAGGATTATATGATCACTTATCTTAAATGGTGTACCATCATCTTCTCAAGTTTCGAGAAACCTTGTAAAGAGCTACGATTGCCGATCGGTTCCTGAAGTCATACTTGCAGTAATAGTTACTAGACTTATCCAAGTGGGAGACTGTTGGATAAGGTGTCTAAGTCCATAACTATTTCTGGTATGTACTTGACCCGACCCGGCATGGTCCATTTGGGTTGCATGGCACCATGCAATTGGATAAACTAAATGAGAGAAATAACGCTTGGAGATTATTAATATATTATAAGTTCTAATATATTAATAATATTATTTGATTAGTTTGATCAAGAATTAATTTAGAATTAATTAAGTGATCAAAAGATAACTAATTAAATATATGGGTTGATTAAGTAAATCATCCATATCTTGTATAGTGGGCTAAAAGGCTCCGTGGATCATCAAGTTGGGTTCCACCCATAGGATGCTCCATGGGAGTTACAAACCCATGGGTCATGGAAATGAAGAGTCATGACACATTAGGGTTTAACCCTAGATGTGTCAACACTATATAAGAAGCATAATCTCCACCAAAATCGGTTGCAACAAAGAAATAGAGGGCTTGGCGGATTTGAAGAAGTGAGTATACTCTCATAAGTTCTTCCAAGAGCATTTGGTGTTGTGTGAAGCATTTGAGGCATCACCACTTGGGGTGCTAGGCTCACAAGGTTTCAAGGAACACAAGCAACAACAAGGTAAGTTATTCTATCTATACTTTATGTTAAAATTGTTCCCCATGTATGCTAGATAGGAATATAACCTTGGAATTCAACTTTGCATGACAAATTAGACAAACATAGATCCAAGGTTATTAGGGTTGCATGTACACTTAGGAAGTGTTAGAATGCTCAAAACCCATCACAAAAGTGGTGAAGATGAAAAACCTTTAGTTTCAATGAAGAAGATGAAGATGGTTGATGGTGTTCTTCATTTCATTGTTGATGATCTTGGTGTTCTTCACTTAGCTTCTTGTTTGATCTTGGTGTTCTTCATTTAGCTCCAGGGATGAAGATTGAGAGGGTTTAGTTTTACAAAGGAAAACTCACTATATCATATCTATCTCTCTTACTCTCTTCTATTATCTCCAACAACAAACACACACTACATACACATGTATATATATGAGAAACAAATATCTTGTAGTAGTGCACTTGAGTGTAAGTTGAAAGATGATGTAAAGGCTGCAAGTTGATGTAGTAGTAGGAGCAAAAAACGTGGGAAGGGTTTTGGCTTCTTCATCTTTGACTATTCAACATATATACAACATATATATATATATATATATATATATATATATATATATATATATATATATATATATATAATACATATATACATATATAATACATACATATGCATATATATATATATATATATATATATATATATATATATATATATATATATATATATATATATACATATGTGTTTTCATCATTCGCGTGTTTTCGTATTTTCCGTTTTTTCACGCATTCATGCAACCTGAAATAACTGATAATATTTGTTAGATTGTATAAAAACAGTTCATCTTATTTCAGTTATGGTCACATACAAGGTTACATAAGAACATTTTTCAACAATTTCCCCCTATGTGATCATTGCTGAAATAAGGACAGGTATGATATAATCATATTGACAGTTTAACTTTTGAAGATTCGAGATAAAAGATTTGTTAATAGATAAGATATATATAAAACCATAGCAATTGATTTGAAAGTTTGTGACTTTGGTTTAACATATATTATGTAAAAGATTTTCAGAAATTTTTTTCCGAATCAAAGTCTCGGGTTCGGTTATCAAAGGGTAGCCGTATATGTATCTAAAGAAATTTCTTAAGATTTTATAGCATTATTAATGAAGACAAGTGGTTTTAACAGGTCGATTCTGATGAACGCTCATAGGTATAGCTCACACTTCACTTGGGTGTTTGGTTGTTCTGGCAGCAGAACAAGTTAATGATCACTAAAAACGAGTGATATCTCTCTCTGACGACTCACACTCATATTGGAGGTGTTCAACTATGCTTTTCCCGAAAGGTCACTTAGTCTCATTATTAGATAATCAATCACATAAGACTGGTTTCGGCATTACTCAGCGGGTTTCTTCATTCATAACATTTAAGTTCACTCTCTCTCCGTCGGGAAATACATGTAGAGGGGTTTAGCAATTTTCATAGTTCAGTTTGCAACTAAGAATCTTCAGTGATGAAGGCTACAGTATCCCGGGAAATCCATTGTTGTTGCAACTTTTTCTTTGATGGTATCCTTTTTTTTATCAATATCTATTTGTTGTAAAAGGATATTTTGTTTTAGCATCGAGAATTTGCTACATTTGAGAAAATTGGGATTTTTGAGAGTATCTATCTTGCGGGATTAAGATATCCCTTTTTGTGAAAAATGGTTAAAAACAGATCATGAGATCTTTTGATGTTTGCTTTGAAATAACCATTTGGTTGAACTTTGTTTGAAAATACCAAATGTAGAGTTTTTTTTTTTTTTTTGGTATTTCTTCGGTGAATGATTTGTCTTTCTTGTTGATTCTTCTTTATCTTGTTTCGTCTTTTCTTGTTGATGGATCACGGGATCTAAAGACTTCATTTTTGGTTGGCTTATATCTAGATAGGGATTAGTGGCATAAAAGACAGTTTTTCTAGTATGTAAGAAATGAATGTATCGTCCCTGGTCATTTTGATATCTAAGTAAAAATGAGACCGTGACAAGGTATAATCGGATATACCTTATAAGCAATAGTGACACACCTAAGCTCACAAGAAATGAATTCCATAATGATTCAGATTGATGAGGCACAAATTCTCACATGGGTTTTTGTTTTCATCTGAACCTCCTAACCTTATGTCCCTTTATAAAATCATCAATAATGAAATAAAATTGAAGGAAATAAAGTTATGTACATTATGAAAAGTAGGAGATTTGAACCTTCACTCCAATTGAGAATCAATATGACTTAAAATCTTCATCGAGCATAAGCATCTGAAAATTAAGTCAAAAGACGATTAATCACAAGGTTCTATAAAAGCTTATTACGACAACTCTTTTATTATATTTTTGAAGATTTGTTTTTCTGAATGTTTTTGGAAATATTGGTTATTTCAATGTTTTTGGTTTTTTTTTTGAAAAGAAAGCAGTTTTCAAATGTTTTTGAATTTTCTTTTTGAGTGAAAGTAAACACACATTTGTACAAACAAAAAGTAAAAGTTTAAGGATGGATGTTATCTGGATTTAACATTCCTAGACGGCCTAGGAAGTATTGAAACTTCGTTTCATCGAGAGCCTTAGTGAAGACATTGTCAATTTGATCTTCGGAGTTGATGAAGTGTAGTTCGATATGACCCTTTTGAATGTTGTCTTTGATAAAGTGATATCGAATGTCGATGTGCTTTGTCATGGAATGGTGAACGGGATTGTGAGAAATGGCAATTACACTGGTTGAGTCACAAAATATGGGAATTTGTGAGATTTTGAAGCCATAGTTATGCAGTTGAGTTTGCATCCATATGACTTGTGAACAACAGCTGGCGGCCGCGACGTATTCAGCTTCTGCTGTTGATGTGGACACACAAGTCTGTTTCTTTGAAGTCCAACTCACTAGTCTACCTCCTAGGAATTGACAGCTACCAGATGTACTCTTCATATCTAGTTTGCATCCTCCGTAGTCTGAGTCGGTGAAAGCGTTCAGCTGAAAATCGGATTTAGCTGGATACCAAAGGACAAGTTTGGGAGTGCCTTTAAGGTATTTGAAGATGCGTTTCACAGCAACTACATGGGATTCCATAGGATTTTCTTGGTATCTAGCACAGACACATGTAGAAAACATGATGTCAGGTCTGCTGGCAATCTGGTACAAGAGTGATCCGATCATTCCACGATATCTTTTCTGGTTAACGGGTTTGCCATTTAAGTCTGCATCAATTTTGTATCCAAAAGCCATTGGGGTTTTTGCAGTATTGGATTTTTCCATTGAAAAACGAGTGAGTAGGTTTTTGACATAATTCTCTTGGTTGATGAAAATGCCATCAGTTGACTGTTTGATTTGAAGTCCGAGAAAAGTAGTCATCTCCCCAATCATGCTCATTTCAAATTTGCTCTTCATTAGATCTGCAAACTTAACACTTAAAGATTCATCAGTAGAACCGAAAATAATGTCATCAACATATATTTGTACGATTAACAGATGTTTATTAAAGATTTTACGAAAGAGGGTTTGATCAATTGAACCTCTTTTAAAACATGATTCTTCGAGAAAGGTTGACAACATGCCATACCAAGCTCGAGGTGCTTGTTTCAAGCCGTAGACAGCTTTCTGCAATTTAAAGCTGTGATCTGGAAATTTGGGATCTTCGAAACCTGGTGGTTGTTGGATGTATACTTCCCGATCTATCTCTCCATGTAGGAATGCACATTTAACATCCATTTGGAATACTTTGAAATTCTTATGTGCAGCATATGCAAGAAAGATGCGAATTGCTTCAATTCGGGCAACTGGAGCATATGTTTCATCGTAGTCGATTCCCTCTTGTTGTGAATATCCTTTGACTACAAGACGTGCCTTGTTTCGACAAATGATTCCTTGATCGTCAATCTTGTTTCTGTATACCCATCTTGAACCTATAATAGTAACATCGGGTGTAGTAGGAACAAGATTCCATACGTCGTTTCTTTCAAATTCTGCTAGCTCTTCTTGCATAGCTTTTACCCAATTTGGATCTTTTATAGCAGAATGTATGGTTTTGGGTTCGGTCATGGATAAGAAGGCTCCAAATAAACATTCATTTGTGGATGCGCCTCTAGTCTGAATGCCTAAGTTGGGATCTCCGATGATTTGGTCTGTTGGATGATTTCTGGTCCACTTTATTAAGCGATTCTCTTCCGCTATAATAATTGGAGTTTCAGTATCCCATTGTTCTTCTCCGGGTGTTTCATCTTGGAATAGGTTTGAAGGTTCCCCCATAAATGATGCATCGGGATTGTTTTGGCTATTTGGGGATGGGGTGTTTAAAGGAGGATTTGGTGTTTGTTCCAAAGAGGAAGTATGTGTTGGTGGTTCCCCCTAGAATTGATTTGCATCATTTTGCTTTGTTTGTGGAATTACTTCACTGGGTGTTCCTGTAGGGTTAATTAAAGTAGTTAGAAGTTCAGAATTGTAAGCGGTTTTTGGTTGTTCAAAAAGCAAATCAAGATCGATTTCAATGTCTATGTCAGGAGAAGGTGTTTGTTGAATTGGATTTTGAAAAATATTTTCAATCATTTTTGAACCAAAATGTTCACGATCCAATTTCCTAACATAAAATTCATCGAAATGAACATCGGTACTTTCTTCAATTACTCTAGTACGTTTATTCAGTACTCAATAAGCAGCTGGAAAAAAAAGAGTAACCAAGGAAAATTCCTTCGTCCGACCTTGATTCAAATTTTGAAAGGTGATCTTTATTATTTTTTACGAAGCATCGACAACCGAAAATATGGAAAACTTTGATGTTTGGTTTTCGGTTGTTAATGACTTCATATGGTGTTTTATGAAGATGTTTATGGATTAAGGAACGATTTTGAGTATAGCAAGCTGTGGCTATTGCTTCTGCCCAGAAGTATTGTGGCAGATCAGCGAAGATAAGCATTGATCTTCCAACTTCACATAGAGTTCGGTTCCTTCTTTCGACAACACCGTTCTGTTGTGGAGTGTATGGGGCTGAGAAGTTATGTTCAATTCCTTTGTCTTTGAGAAATGAATCTAGAGTATTGTTTTTGAACTCTAAACCATTATCACTTCGGATTCTTCGAACAGGTCGTTTCAGCTTCAGCTCGATTTGTTTGATGAAGTTGATCATCTCTTCAGGTGCTTCTGATTTTAGTCTTAAGAAAAAGACCAAAGTAAAGCGCGAGAAACCATCAACGACAACAAGAATGTACTTCTTCCCTTGTATGGTTTGGGTTTTGGCAGGGCCACAAAGGTCTATGTGCAACAACTCTAGTGGTTCGGATACACTAGATTCTGAGATGTTTTTGTGAGTGGATTTGGAAAGTTTTCCTTTTTCACATGCGGCACAAAGAGTTTCGTTATCAAGCTTCAGAAGTGGTAGCCCTCGAACAAGATCATCACCGATTAATTTGTTGATATACCCAAAGTTTAGATGGGAAAGGCGGCGGTGCCATAACCAACTAATATCTGCTGAGGCTTTAGATAGCAGACATATATCGGGTTTACCATAGATAAGATCCATGTCAAGTGGATACATATTTCTGGCACGGTCAGAATCAACTATAATATATTTGGTTTTAGTGTCCATGATCAAGCTTCGTTGTTTGGTGAAAAGAACTTCAAGATTGTTATCACACAGTTGAGAAACACTGATGAGGTTGTGTTTCAGGTCATCGACGAAGGCAACTTTCTTTATGGTAAAATTACCATTTGTTATGTTTCCATAACCTTTGATTTTTGCTTTCATATTGTTGCCGAAGGTAACATCTTGATTGGTTTGTATAGGTTTGAAGTCACGTAAGTAGTTCCGGTTTCCTGTCATATACTTGGAGCAGCCACTATCAATATACCATGTATCATCATTGGGTTCTCCAGCATTAAGTACCTACAATCAGACAGAAAATTTAGGTACCCAAATCTGAATGGGTCCTGGTTTGTCAGTTGTTATTTTGGGGGCTTTGCTTGATGAATTTCTTTTATCATTTGACCTCACATTATTGTAATGGTTTGGTTTATGACGATGGAATGGTTGAGGTTTGATTTGATCTATCAATTTTACCCAAAATGTGATTTGTTTTTGAAAGCCTGTGGGTTGATAAGATCTGTGATTTGGTGAAAGATATCCTAGATGTGAAGGTTTGTTTGAAAAGTTTTCTTCATATCTGGGATGTGATGGGCTGTTTTGAAAAGCTTTTTGATGATGATGGTTTGAAACTTTCTGATGTGATGGTTTTTGAAAGTTCCTTGAATGATTAAAAGTGATATCTTGAAAGCGGTTTTCAAAAGGTTTTGGAAAAGGTTTTGGTTTTTGTTTTGAAACCTGTTTATGAGGTATGACATAGGGTTTAACTGGTTTCTTTGGTTGGTTTTCAAAAATGTTTGGCTTGATTAGTGGGGTTTTGGTGACTTGAATGGATTTTTTGCTTGTTTGTTGTTTCTTGGAGTATTTTTGTCCCAGACTAGTTTTTCCAACAATTGATGAAGTCATTGTAGGAAAAGCAGTTGGTAAGTACTACCATCCTCATAAGAGGAATTTTCTCCATTCAAAAAGCTTTTGAGTTTAGTGGTTCCATCGGTATGTTTGATTTGGTGAGTTAAAGAACTTGCAGAGTCTGTTTCAGAATTTACAACTCTTTTGAAAGACTTTTTGGAAACACTGAAAGCAGTATCATCTGGACTACAGTTGATAACTGTTTCGTCATCTGAATCTTCCTCATTAACAGATGTGAAAAGATTAGGTAGAGTAGATTCAGAGTTTTCACAGTTCGTCATGTTTTCCTGTTTTGCTTGTTCAATTTCAAAGGATTCTCTTCCAATTCCTGGTCTATAATTCGTATCAATTTTGCCAGTTCCTAAGGTGTTTGCCTTGGTGAAAATATCATCACTTAGTTTTCTGGCAACTTTGATAGAATCCATATTCCATATCAGTCTTTTATTCTCGGTTTCAAGAGAATTGATTTGTTTTAAAGAATCAGTCAATTTTTCAGTTAAAACATTGTATTTGTCAGTTGATTCTTGAAAGTCTTGTTTCAACTGAAGGATTTCCATTTCTAAAACATCTTTTATTTCAGAAGAAATGACTGACTGATTTTTTAGTTCCAAATCCCTTTTCTGAATTAGGGTCTGATTTAATTGTTCCAAGACGTGATTATAATCTTCTGATTTTCTTTCAACTTCTCTTTCCAATTTGCTTTTCGTTCTTGTTGATTCTCCAAATTTGAGTTGCAAGGTTTGTAACTCAGATTTGCAAATATCATAATTGACCATTGTGTCATGATATGTTTTGAGATCAGCTTCCAGACTAGTCTCAATTTTGGTTATGTGGGACTCAAAAATTGTTTTGGAAGAACCAAGTTCAGAGATCATAGACCATACCTGTTCTACGACGTTTTGAGCTCTTGAAGGTATTTCAACACCAGCTACGAAGCAGAAGTTTGATTGTGTTGGTTCATGTTCAGCTTCGTCATCAGAAGTTGGCCAGTATTCCACACTTGGTTCATAGATTGTCATCAATGCTCTTTGCTTTTCTTGGTTTTCCAGTTTCTTCAATTCATCGGCTCTTTGAGCATAGTATGCTGAGTCTTTGATTTTGGTTTTGTTTTTGGCTCAACATTCTCTGGCATAGTGATTTGTTCCTTTGCAGTTGTGACAAATGATCACTTCTTCATCACTATCATCCTTTTGACTTTTAATCGGAAGTCTTTCAGGTGTTTGAGTTTGGGTTTGTTGGGAAGGTTGAGAATGGTTTTGTTGGAATCCAAAATTTTGGTTGTTTTGAAAACCATTGTTTTGATTGTTGTAACCTTGATTTTGCAAACCTCTGTTTTGATTTTGAAAACTGTTGTTTGGATTGTGATTATGACCTGAGTTGGGATCGTTTTGAAATCCCTGGTTTTGAAAACCTTGATTTAAGTTATTTTGGAAAGAAGGTCTTTGAGAATTTTGTCCAAAGTAAGGTCTAGGTTGAAAACCTGAGTTGTTTTGACCAAAAGATTGTCTTGGTTGAAAACTTGAGTTATTTTTTCCAAAAGATGGTCTTGGTTGAAAATTTGGTCTAAAATTTGATTGACCATGATTTGGGATAAAACTCTGGAGATTTGGGTTTGCAACCAACGCACACAGTTGTTGATAATCTGCTTCATCATTTGAATCAGACTGGAAGGCTTGGTTTTGAAAAGTTGTGGACACAAGTGCAAGTGGTCCTCCAAAAGCTGCAGTGGTTGGTGGGTCAATCGAGGATTCATACGATTGAAGTTCTCCATACAAGTTGTACAAAGTTTCAGAATGAATAGTTGGATTTCCCTGAATAATGAGTTTAACCATTTTCCAGCTTTCGAAAAGATTGTTTAAAAACTTGAGATTTATCTCATGTTGTGTCTTTTTCATACCCAAATTGTTCATTTTAACCATAATCAAATTGAACCTATCATGAGCATCATGGATGGTTTCTGATGAAAGCATTTTGAAATTATCGAATTCATTCAAAACAAATGTTCTTTTGTTTCCGATAATTCTTTTATTTCCACAAAAACGATTTTTCAAATTCTCCCAAATTTGATTTGCGGTTAACAGTATAATGTCATCCATTTGACTTAGAATACTATGAGGTATTCCAGAAACAAGTTCCTTTTTGGCTTGGAGTTCCAACTTTTTTGTAATTTCAGCTTGAGTGGCTTGATTTGTAGCAAGAGTAGCCATATTTTCTGGAGTAACAAATGTTCCTTCTACACACTTCCAGACATCTTCATTTATAGCATTTAGATGAAGATTCATACGGCCAAGCCACGAATTATACTCTTTAGGAATAAGTATGGGTGCCCGCGAACCAGATCCTAAGCTATTTGCAATGGAGACAGAGTTCATGTTGGAGTAATTTGCCAAAGACATGTTTTTTTGAAAGGATTTTGAACAAGTGATATTCAAATGAAATTTTTAAAGAAAAGCTTATGGAAGGTTTATAAACGCTATAACCAAAAGTTTTTTGACAAAAATTTCAAGGTAAATCACACAAGCTCCGATACCAATTGTTGGATATTATTCCTTTTATATATCAGCTCAGATACCGATTTGTTGGAAATATAACAATCTGATCACCACAACAAAAGGCTCGGTTACTAGTTACTGTGTGACAGATATATCAGTTTAAGATATAAGATAGATATATATATAAAGAATAATAATTGCAGAATAAGTATAAAAATGAAAGCTGTAAATGACTGAAAGCTATAATAATATAAATGACTGTATTTAAATGATGTAAAGCTATAAATAATATAAATGACTGTATTTAAATGACATAAAGCTATAAATAATATAAATGACTATATTTAAATGACATAAAGCTATAATAAAGTATATAAATATATATCAAGTACGTTCATCAATAAATTGACTGAACTGGACTCATGGAGCGATTGGTCGATATTTGTTCTTTGAATGGATTGGTCGATATTGCGACCCTTGGAGCGACTGGTCGATATTTGTTCTTTGAATGGACTGGTCGATATTGGGACTCTTGGAGCGACTGGTCGATATTTGTTCAAAGATCAATACGGCATTGGATAAGTAACAAAAAGTTCATTTAAAGCTCGATTTGATGTAAAACAAGTGTTTACAAAAGGGTACAAAATACATGGGTATATGTATTCGTATTTGAGGCATTTTTGGGTAAAAACATGCACACGGGTCATGTAAGATAAGGCACAAGTGACACGGGTCGTGTAGGAGGGTTTTGGAGGGTTTTCTTGATGATTGATGCTGACACGGGGCGCGTTGATTTAGCCTTGCTGAACACGAGGCGTGTTCACGATGCTGATGCTGACACGGGGCATGTTGATTTAGCCTTGCTAAACACTGGGCGTGTTGAGGTTCAGAAGTATGAAGAAGGCAATCAGAGGGCAACACGGGGCGTGTTGATTTTACCTTGGTTTTTAACACGGGGCGTGTTCGTGTCTGAGTCAATTTCGGGATTTTTGTGATTGGAAGGTAAGTTTTGTTTGTGATGTTTTGGCTAGGGTAATGGTGTTATGGTGTTTTGAGGATGTTTTCAAGGTTGTTTAGAGGTTGGAAGGGGGTTGATATAATGTGTTAAAGGTGGTGAAATTTCTTATGAAGATGATGATGAATAGTGATGGGTTTTGTGGTTGATCTTGATGCAGAAGGTTTTGGGTTGTTTCATGGTTGTGTTTTGGTGTTTTGATGTAAGGAAAGTGTTTGGTGGTGTATGATGTGATGAACAAAGGTGGTGAAGATGAAAAACCTTTAGTTTCAATGAAGAAGATGAAGATGGTTGATGGTGTTCTTCATTTCATTGTTGATGATCTTGGTGTTCTTCACTTAGCTTCTTGTTTGATCTTGGTGTTCTTCATTTAGCTCCAGGGATGAAGATTGAGAGGGTTTAGTTTTACAAAGGAAAACTCACTATATCATATCTATCTCTCTTACTCTCTTCTATTATCTCCAACAACAAACACACACTACATACACATGTATATATATGAGAAACAAATATCTTGTAGTAGTGCACTTGAGTGTAAGTTGAAAGATGATGTAGAGGCTGCAAGTTGATGTAGTAGTAGGAGCAAAAAACGTGGGAAGGGTTTTGGCTTCTTCATCTTTGACTATTCAACATATATACAACATATATATATATATATATATATATATATATATATATATATATATATATATATATATAATACATATATACATATATAATACATACATATGTATATAATACATACATACATATATATATATATATACATACATACATATATATATATATATATATATATATATATATATATATATATATATATATTGTTGAAATTGTTTAGTCACACATATGTGTTTTCGTCATTCGCGTGTTTTCGTATTTTCCGTTTTATCACGCATTCATGCAACCTGAAATAACTGAAAATATTTGTTAGATTGTATAAAAACAGTTCATCTTATTTCAGTTATGGTCACATACAAGGTTACATCAGAACATTTTTCAACAAATATGATGTGATGAATAGTGATGGGTTTCGTGGTTGATCTTGATGCAGAAGGTTTTGGGTTGTTTCATGGTTGTGTTTTGGTGTTTTGATGTAAGGAAAGTGTTTGGTGGTGTATGATGTGATGAACAACGGTGGTGAAGATGAAAAACCTTTAGTTTCAATGAAGAAGATGAAGATGGTTAATGGTGTTCTTCATTTCATTGTTGATGATCTTGGTGTTCTTCACTTAGCTTCTTGTTTGATCTTGGTGTTCTTCATTTAGCTCTAGGGATGAAGATTGAGAGGGTTTAGTTTTACAAAGGAAAACTCACTATATCATATCTATCTCTCTTACTCTCTTCTATTATCTCCAACAACAAACACACACTACATACACATGTATATATATGAGAAACAAATATCTTGTAGTAGTGCACTTGAGTGTAAGTTGAAAGATGATGTAGAGGCTGCAAGTTGATGTAGTAGTAGGAGCAAAAAACGTGGGAAGGGTTTTGGCTTCTTCATCTTTAACTAGTCAACATATATACAACATATATATATATATATATATATATATAATACATATATACATATATAATACATACATATGTATATAATAGGAGTTTCCTCCTCAGGTTGACTGCTAGTGTTTGAGGTTCCTTCACCGATTGACTCTTGAAGTTATTCAAGGTCAATTTGCCTCCCACTATCTCCTTGGCCTATGAGCTCTCTCTTGCGAAGGACTCATCTCCTCACAATGAAGACAACATTGTCACTCGGTCTGTAAAAGAGATAACCAAAGGATTTATCTGGGTAGCCGATTAAAATACACCGCTTACTTCGAGGTTCGAGCTTTTCATGAGTTTCACGCCTCACAAAAGCCTCGCAACCCCAAAACTTGATGTGTGCTAATGAGGGAACCTTCCCTGTCCACATCTCGTGAGGTGTTTTGGCAACCTTTTTAGTTGGGAGTAGATTAAGGATATGGGTAGCAGTCTCTAAGGCACACCCCCTAAATGAGATAGGTAACAAAAGTCGACTCATCATTGAACAAACCATGTCCAACAAGGTTCGATTGCGCCTATTAGGCACACCATTAAGCTGTGGTGTCCTAGGTGGCATCAACTGTGAAATAATTCCACATTCCTTAAGGTAGTCAGGGAACTCGATGCTAAGATACTCATCACCCCGATCGAATCGGATCATCTTTATCTTCCTGCCCAGCTGATTCTACACTTCTTGTTTAAACTCTTTGAATTTCTCAAAGGTTTCTGACTTATGCTTGATTAAGTAGACATAACCATATCTACTGTAACCATCAGTAAAAGTCACATAGAAGCGGTTAGCATCTCTTGTGGCAGTTCTGAAGGGCCCACACACATAGGTGTGTATGAGATCCAACAAACCTTCACCCCTTTCACAAGTACCAGTGAAGGGTGACTTAGTCATCTTTCCAAGTGAGGAATATTTTCAAGTGTCATCCGACCTTAAGCTGAATGAATCCAAAACCCCAGTCTTTTGGAGTTGGCCTACGCGCTTCTTTCTGACTTGTCAAAGACGACAGTGTCACAAGCATGCCTTATCAAATTCATTGGAAGAATAAATGTGCAACACATTATTTCCTAAGTTGTCTACAACCATCACAGTTTCATATACACCATTACTGATGTGTTTTGATCATTCTAACACTCCTATGATGTACATGCAACCCTAAAAACCTTGAATCTATGCTTTTGCTATTATACATGCAAATATTCAATATTCTAAGGTTTCATCCTAACTAGCATAATATGAAGCACCTATACTACTAAAGCCTAGTTAGATGACATACCTTTTGATGTAGCTTGAAGTCTTGAACTTTAACAGCTTAGCCCCAATAGTGTGGAACCCTCAAGTGGAATCACAAATCACCAAAAACACCTTGGAAAACTTGAGAGAATAGTAAGCACACTAGAAATTGGCCCACTCTTGTATCTTCACACACTAGTGCCATTTCATGTGCCAAGGACCCCTTTATATGGTGGATTAGGGTTACATTCATGTAAACCCTAATACCCATGACCTTTCATTTCCATATGATCCATGGGTTAAAAACTCCATGGACTATCCATGTAAGCTTAGCCCAACCTAAATGAACTTGGCCCATGCTATATATATAAGAGTCCATATTTAATTAGTTCCTTTTTTATCACTAAATTAATTTTAAATTAATTCTTGATCAATACTAGTTAAATAATATGATCCCATATTAATATATTAGAACTTATAATATATTAATATAAATCATAAACATACTATTCTCAAAAGACAATCCATATAAATTGTTCTAGTGAAGTGCAACCCAAATGGACCATGTTCTAGTGAAGTGCAACCCAAATGGACCATGCTAATCTCGGGTGGAGTACATACCAATAATAGTTATGGGCTTAGACATCTAATCCAACAGTCTCCCACTTGGTTAAGTCTAAAAATATTATTGCATATGACTCCAAGATCATGACTAGCAATCGTAGCTCTTAAAGCCGCTAACGAACTCTAACCTTAGTTAGTGACTTGTCCATTAGATAAGGGATCATATATTCCTCCATTCTAGATATCATATGGACTGGGACATGGATTATAATCATTCTCTTTGTCCCTTTGTTGTTTCCCGATTTCCGATTTATGACGACTGACTAATTGAACAAATCAAATCAGTCCAGGATTGGCCAAGCACTTAGGGGTGTCATCACTAAATCATCGAAGGGCCCACAGATATCGCTTTTATCCCTCCAAGGGTAAAAGGAATGGATAAACTTCGACTCATATGCTTGTCCTACTACTTGTTGAATCATACATAAAGTCAAGTTTTATAACATCAAGTTACTGATGCGTTTATGTGCAATCAATGTAGAACCAACTCATAGTCAATAAGTCATATATTTAGGTTTGAAGAATATAAGATATTATCGTCTCATGATCACTGTGATAAAATCCATGAAGTGATTCAAATGAGCGTTGGTTTAATCCAATACTCATAACTTATGAGCACTCATGAATGTTGTACCAACTCTTGCTATGTCCAACACCTTAGACATCTACAAGCCAGCTTCATGACAGTCTTGCCTTAATACCTACTTCTAACGTATTATCAACTGTGGATGGTTTGAATAACTTAGTCATTCGTCAAGAATGACCTAGTTATTCTGGAAGTCAAAACATGCAAAGTGAAACACAAGAATAAATCGAATCCAATATGGTCTCAAAAATTATGAATAATTGAATCCAATATGGTCTTAGAGCTTATGAATATAAATAGGACGAAGATTTCTATACATCTTCGTTACCCCAAGATGAATAAAGAACCTTGATTTATGTGCCTCCTCCATCATAACCTGATGCACATCACCCCAATACAGAACCTATACTCTCTGATGAAGAGTCAATAACCCTCGGCTATCATAATCAAAGGAAGCCACCTGACCCACTATGTGCTCACTCTTCCGGTGGTCTTCCTTCATATCCTCGATTTGATCCTCACGAATCCACTCCAAAAACGAAGTAATCACAGTCATCCTTAAGCAAACAGCCCTGATCGGAGCCGTGACCGCCTTGCGGCTAAGAGCATTGGCCTTCCCTGGATGGTAAAGGATCTGACACTCATAATCTTTTACTACATCCAACCACTGGCGCTGACTCATATTCAGATTTGGTTTATCCATCAGATACCTCATGCTCTTGTGATCCATGTAAATACTATAGCGTTCCCCATAAAGGTAATGTCGCCAAATCTTGAGGGCAAAAACCACATCCTCCAGCTCCAAATCATGCGTCGGATAGTTCGCCTCTTGAGTCTTCAACTTCCTCGAAGTGTTAGCAATCACGGGACCCCTTTGCATCAGAACTGCACCCACACTTGTGATTGATGCATCACAATAAACCATGAAGTCCTCAACACCCTCTGGCAGGTCGAACAAATAAATCTTGGAAAACCAAGATGCTCCCTGAAGTAGGTCGAACAAATCGTCAATCCTCGGGAGTAGATAACGGTTCT
Source organism: Lactuca saligna (assembly GCF_052625555.1). Taxonomy (NCBI): domain Eukaryota; kingdom Viridiplantae; phylum Streptophyta; class Magnoliopsida; order Asterales; family Asteraceae; genus Lactuca; species Lactuca saligna. The sequence goes on from NC_136417.1 coordinate 154,039,787, forward strand.
TCACCATTAGCTTATCTAGCTCCCGGTAGTCAATACACATCCAATGACACCCATCCTTCTTCTTCACGAACAGGGTCGATGCTCCCTATGGTGACAGCTCCTGCAGTTGTGTAGACGAATGATACGGTGCCTTGGCTATCGAAGCTGCACCCGAAACCAGGTTAATCCTGAACTATACCTGCTTCTCCGAAGGCACCCCACACAAATCTTCAGAAAACACATCTGGGTAATCCCGCACAATCGGCACATCATCCACGATCGCCCTACCATTATCCCAGGTATCCATAACATAGGTGACATATTCAGAACACCCCTTATGTAGATAGCGTGTGGCCCTCGCTGTTGAACATAAAATCGCGCTGAGATCTTTCTCCCTGAACCACTAAGTCTCCACCACTTGGGGTTCGAATATGAACTAACTGATGCTCACAATCGATCATCGCCCCATTGGGGGTCAACCAGCCCATACCCACGATAACGTTGTTCTCGTGCAAAGGAATGAGAACCAAATCAATCGGATACTGCTCACTGAACATCTGAAGAACACAACCCCGATGAACTCTCGCTACCCGGACAGATCAATCGTCTGCAATCTCAACATCTAAAGGACAATCCAACTCCCCCAGAGCTCCAGCAAACCTCTTGTTAAGCGTAAGCGATATAAACGATCGGGTAACCCCTAAATTAAACAATAACAATGTGGAAATATTGTTCACGAGGAACGGTCGTAAAATAAAACACATAAATATAAGAAGAGAAATCAACAAAAATAACGAGATAAGGAGAAGATTCATACCCGTCACCCCATCAGGTGAAAAGACATGCTCCTCACCACAGGCGCCTCCACCTTTCCCGGGTGGCCATCAGTGATTCGTAGAGTCGCAGAAGCGGGTGCTACCACCGGTCCTGCTGCTGTCAAACTCGGAAAATGGTCCTTCTTGTGGCCCCTCTGACTAAAGTGTTAGTGAGATGTTGATTTTCATCGTTAGCGTAATTAAATTCGGCTAACCCGATACCTGTAATTGTTAATCTTGTTGGTTGTTGTCATTTAATAAAATTCTTCTTGGCAACGACTTAAAGCCCTAATACTTACTGCAAACAAAACAGAAAACATATGGAAACGTTAATAAACTATTAGCAATAGTGAATATATACTATTGAAAGTATATATGTTGCAAACAAAACAGAAAACATATGGAAACGTTAATAAACTATTAGCAATAGTGAATATATACTATTGAAAGTATATATGTATATGTTTAAAATATTCATATATTCTATAAAATGGATAACTAAATAAAAGTCAAGAGTTATAATTATAAATTTTAGAAATCAATATATGTATTTTGTATGTTTATATTGTAAGTATGTATATACGTATTACATTAATTAGTTCTCGTACTTGTAACTATGTAGGCTACTACCCAACATACAATATTACACGAGCAGAGAGATCGATGCCATGTTGAACTTGAATTCACAACATGTTTCTTTTCCATGTTAATGAGTTTTATGGAACAGCTTACTATATAACCTCTCCTTTTCGTCCTAGCTTACTACAGGAATACGAGGTCATACTTTATCCAGTAGGTTTATTGCCTAATTTTTTTATAATTGGATTTATTCTCAAGGATCTAGTATCAGACAAAGTGTTGTAGCCTTGGTGGAATAGTCGGATAGATGCATGAGTAGCAGGAAAGATAAGTCGGACGATAGCTATGGAGTTCACATTAAGAATATTTAAATTATACATTGAATTATTAAGTTATTAGCTTATTAAGATGTAGACAAAAATCAAGGGTTTTCGTTTAAACGAAACTGATAGATTAAGGTGTGGATGATAAATAATATATTCAAAGGTTAGAAGGCACACTAAAATGAAAATGTTGGACTGATCGTAACTTCAACTTTAGGTGTCTGCATTTACTTACAAGGAAACAAGGTTATATGTATAGAAAGTTATGTGTTTTTATTTCAAACTTTGAAAAGGTATATCTTTTGACTCGGAACTCGGATCGAGGAGCGGTTTTTTTTAAATTTGCGTATTTTTTCGAGATCTACGTCATGGCAAACCGCCGACCAAAAAAAAAATCGAAAATCGGCCTCTAGGGCTTTCAATTTATAGAATTTTCACTGATGTTGACTCTCAAAAGGACTTTGACCGATCGTAGGTTTTAATAGAAAATGGTAATTTTACATTTTTAAATTTTGAAGGCCTTATATGTATGAATGTCAAAAGTGGGTCAAACATCTTCTGAAACAGGATTATTCTTTATTTATAAACACGTTGTAAGTTATTGATTCAAAACAAACTCAAAAGAATAGCTGTAGATTAATTGGTCATATACTCATTTAATGATCCGAAGTATCTTACAGATCCCATGTTCAAATCTTTGGATTTGCTTATTTTTACAAATCATTTTAAATTTTTTTATTATCTTTTGTTCACTTATTGTTTTTATGTGTTACAAGACACAGAACCTCCTTTGTTTTGGTACGCGTGGCGTGGGACCCACGTGACCGATCGGCTCCGTTACAAAAATACGAAAACCATCAACCACGAACCGGAGGGCAGCCGAGCATAGAAATAGCAAGAAAGAAAGGAAAAAAAAAACACATAAAATCTAGAAAAAACGCAAACGGACAACGAAAAAGGGGGGGGGGGGGGGGGTGCAACACGAGGACTTCCCAGGGGGTCACCCATCCTAGTACTACTCTCGCCCAAGCACGCTTAACTGCGGAGTTCTGATGGGATCCGGTGCATTAGTGCTGGTATGATCGCACCCGAAATACTATCCATGTTTATTGTTTTTATGTGTTACAAGACGCAGAACCTCCTTTGTTTTGGTACGCGTGGCGTGGGACCCACGTGACCGATCGGCTCCGTTACAAAAATACGAAAACCATCAACCACGAACCGGAGGGCAGCCGAGCATAGAAATAGCAAGAAAGAAAGGGAAAAAAAAACACGTAAAATCTAGAAAAACGCAAACGGACAACGAAAAAAAGGGGGGTGCAACACGAGGACTTCCCAGGGGGTCACCCATCCTAGTACTACTCTCGCCCAAGCACGCTTAACTGCGGAGTTCTGATGGGATCCGGTGCATTAGTGCTGGTATGATCACACCCGAAATACTATCCATGTTTATTGTTTTTATGTGTTACAAGACGCAGAACCTCCTTTGTTTTGGTACGCGTGGCGTGGGACCCACGTGACCGATCGGCTCCGTTACAAAAATACGAAAACCATCAACCACGAACCGGAGGGCAGCCGAGCATAGAAATAGCAACAAAGAAAGGAAAAAAAAAACACGTAAAATCTAGAAAAAACGCAAACAGACAACGAAAAAAGGGGGGTGCAACACAAGGACTTCCCAGGGGGTCACCAATCCTAGTACTACTCTCGCCCAAGCACGCTTAACTGCGGAGTTCTGATGGGATCCGGTGCATTAGTGCTGGTATGATCGCACCCGAAATACTATCCATGTTTATTGTTTTTATGTGTTACAAGACGCAGAACCTCCTTTGTTTTGGTACGCGTGGCGTGGGACCCACGTGACCGATCGGCTCCGTTACAAAAATACGAAAACCATCAACCACGAACCGGAGGGCAGCCGAGCATAGAAATAGCAAGAAAGAAAGGGAAAAAAAACACGTAAAATCTAGAAAAAACGCAAACGGACAACGAAAAAAGGAGGGGTGCAACACGAGGACTTCCCAGGGGGTCACCAATCCTAGTACTACTCTCGCCCAAGCACGCTTAACTGTGGAGTTCTGATGGGATCCGGTGCATTAGTGCTAGTATGATCGCACCCGAAATACTATCCATGTTTATTGTTTTTATGTGTTACAAGACGCAGAACCTCCTTTGTTTTGGTGCGCGTGGCGTGGGACCCACGTGACCGATCGGCTCCGTTACAAAAATACGAAAACCATCAACCACGAACCGGAGGGCAGCCGAGCATAGAAATAGCAAGAAAGAAAGGGAAAACAAAACACGTAAAATCTAGAAAAAACGCAAACGGACAACGAAAAAAGGGGGGGTGCAACACGAGGACTTCCCAAGGGGTCACCCATCCTAGTACTACTCTCGCCCAAGCACGCTTAACTGCGGAGTTCTGATGGGATCCAGTGCATTAGTGTTGTATGATCGCACCCGAAATACTATCCATGTTTATTGTTTTTATGTGTTACAAGACGCAGAACCTCCTTTGTTTTGGTACGCGTGGCGTGGGACCCACGTGACCGATCGGCTCCGTTACAAAAATACGAAAACCATCAACCACGAACCGGAGGGCAGCCGAGCATAGAAATAGCAAGAAAGAAAGGAAAAAAAACACGTAAAATCTAGAAAAACGCAAACGGACAACGAAAAAAGGGGGGGTGCAACCCGAGAACTTCCCAGGGGGTCACCCATCCTAGTACTACTCTCGCCCAAGCACGCTTAACTGTGGAGTTCTGATGGGATCCGGTGCATTAGTGCTGGTATGATCGCACCCGAAATACTATCAATGTTTATTGTTTTTATGTGTTACAAGACGCAGAACCTCCTTTGTTTTGGTACGCATGGCGTGGGACCCACGTGACCGATCGGCTCCGTTACAAAAATACGAAAACCATCAACCACGAACCGGAGGGCAGCCGAGCATAGAAATAGCAAGAAAGAAAGGGAAAAAAAACACGTAAAATCTAGAAAAAACGCAAACGGACAACGAAAAAAGGAGGGGTGCAACACGAGGACTTCCCAGGGGGTCACCAATCCTAGTACTACTCTCGCCCAAGCACGCTTAACTGTGGAGTTCTGATGGGATCCGGTGCATTAGTGCTAGTATGATCGCACCCGAAATACTATCCATGTTTATTGTTTTTATGTGTTACAAGACGCAGAACCTCCTTTGTTTTGGTGCGCGTGGCGTGGGACCCACGTGACCGATCGGCTCCGTTACAAAAATACGAAAACCATCAACCACGAACCGGAGGGCAGCCGAGCATAGAAATAGCAAGAAAGAAAGGGAAAAAAAACACGTAAAATCTAGAAAAAACGCAAACGGACAACGAAAAAAGGAGGGGTGCAACACGAGGACTTCCCAGGGGGTCACCCATCCTAGTACTACTCTCGCCCAAGCACGCTTAACTGCGGAGTTCTGATGGGATCCGGTGCATTAGTGCTGGTATGATCGCACCCGAAATACTATCCATGTGTATTGTTTTTATGTGTTACAAGACGCAGAACCTCCTTTGTTTTGGTACGCGTGGCGTGGGACCCACGTGACCGATCGGCTCCGTTACAAAAATACGAAAACCATCAACCATGAACCGGAGGGCAGCCGAGCATAGAAATAGCAAGAAAGAAAGGGAAAAAAAAAACACGTAAAATCTAGAAAAAACGCAAACGGACAACGAAAAAAGGAGGGGTGCAACACGAGGACTTCCCAGGGGGTCACTCATCCTAGTACTACTCTCGCCCAAGCACGCTTAACTGATGGGATCCGGTGCATTAGTGCTGGTATGATCGCACCCGAAATACTATCCATGTTTATTGTTTTTATGTGTTACAAGACGCAGAACCTCCTTTGTTTTGGTACGCGTGGCGTGGGACCCACGTGACCGTTCGGCTCCGTTACAAAAATACGAAAACCATCAACCACGAACCGGAGGGCAGCCGAGCATAGAAATAGCAAGAAAGAAAGGGAAAAAAAACACGTAAAATCTAGAAAAACGCAAACGGACAACGAAAAAAGGGGGGTGCAACACGAGGACTTCCCAGGGGGTCACCCATCCTAGTACTACTCTCGCCCAAGCACGCTTAACTGCGGAGTTCTGATGGGATCCGGTGCATTAGTGCTGGTATGATCACACCCGAAATACTATCCATGTTTATTGTTTTTATGTGTTACAAGACGCAGAACCTCCTTTGTTTTGGTACGCGTGGCGTGGGACCCACGTGACCGATCGGCTCCGTTACAAAAATACGAAAACCATCAACCACGAACCGGAGGGCAGCCGAGCATAGAAATAGCAACAAAGAAAGGAAAAAAAAAACACGTAAAATCTAGAAAAAACGCAAACAGACAACGAAAAAAGGGGGGTGCAACACAAGGACTTCCCAGGGGGTCACCAATCCTAGTACTACTCTCGCCCAAGCACGCTTAACTGCGGAGTTCTGATGGGATCCGGTGCATTAGTGCTGGTATGATCGCACCCGAAATACTATCCATGTTTATTGTTTTTATGTGTTACAAGACGCAGAACCTCCTTTGTTTTGGTACGCGTGGCGTGGGACCCACGTGACCGATCGGCTCCGTTACAAAAATACGAAAACCATCAACCACGAACCGGAGGGCAGCCGAGCATAGAAATAGCAAGAAAGAAAGGGAAAAAAAACACGTAAAATCTAGAAAAAACGCAAACGGACAACGAAAAAAGGAGGGGTGCAACACGAGGACTTCCCAGGGGGTCACCAATCCTAGTACTACTCTCGCCCAAGCACGCTTAACTGTGGAGTTCTGATGGGATCCGGTGCATTAGTGCTAGTATGATCGCACCCGAAATACTATCCATGTTTATTGTTTTTATGTGTTACAAGACGCAGAACCTCCTTTGTTTTGGTACGCGTGGCGTGGGACCCACGTGACCGATCGGCTCCGTTACAAAAATACGAAAACCATCAACCACGAACCGGAGGGCAGCCGAGCATAGAAATAGCAACAAAGAAAGGAAAAAAAAAACACGTAAAATCTAGAAAAAACGCAAACAGACAACGAAAAAAGGGGGGTGCAACACAAGGACTTCCCAGGGGGTCACCAATCCTAGTACTACTCTCGCCCAAGCACGCTTAACTGCGGAGTTCTGATGGGATCCGGTGCATTAGTGCTGGTATGATCGCACCCGAAATACTATCCATGTTTATTGTTTTTATGTGTTACAAGACGCAGAACCTCCTTTGTTTTGGTACGCGTGGCGTGGGACCCACGTGACCGATCGGCTCCGTTACAAAAATACGAAAACCATCAACCACGAACCGGAGGGCAGCCGAGCATAGAAATAGCAAGAAAGAAAGGGAAAAAAAACACGTAAAATCTAGAAAAAACGCAAACGGACAACGAAAAAAGGAGGGGTGCAACACGAGGACTTCCCAGGGGGTCACCCATCCTAGTACTACTCTCGCCCAAGCACGCTTAACTGATGGGATCCGGTGCATTAGTGCTGGTATGATCGCACCCGAAATACTATCCATGTTTATTGTTTTTATGTGTTACAAGACGCAGAACCTCCTTTGTTTTGGTACGCATGGCGTGGGACCCACGTGACCGATCGGCTCCGTTACAAAAATACGAAAACCATCAACCACGAACCGGAGGGCAGCCGAGCATAGAAATAGCAAGAAAGAAAGGAAAAAAAACACGTAAAATCTAGAAAAAATGCAAACGGACAACGAAAAAAGGGGGGTGCAACACGAGGACTTCCCAGGGGGTCACCAATCCTAGTACTACTCTCGCCCAAGCATGCTTAACTGCGGAGTTCTGATGGGATCCGGTGCATTAGTGCTGGTATGATCGCACCCGAAATACTATCCATGTTTATTGTTTTTATGTGTTACAAGACGCAGAACCTCCTTTGTTTTGGTACGCGTGGCGTGGGACCCACGTGACCGATCAGCTCCGTTACAAAAATACGAAAACCATCAACCACGAACCGGAGGGCAGCCGAGCATAGAAATAGCAAGAAAGAAAGGGAAAAAAAACACGTAAAATCTAGAAAAAACGCAAACGGACAACGAAAAAAGGAGGGGTGCAACACGAGGACTTCCCAGGGGGTCACCCATCCTAGTACTACTCTCGCCCAAGCACGCTTAACTGCGGAGTTCTGATGGGATCCGGTGCATTAGTGCTGGTATGATCGCACCCGAAATACTATCCATGTGTATTGTTTTTATGTGTTACAAGACGCAGAACCTCCTTTGTTTTGGTACGCGTGGCGTGGGACCCACGTGACCGATCGGCTCCGTTACAAAAATACGAAAACCATCAACCATGAACCGGAGGGCAGCCGAGCATAGAAATAGCAAGAAAGAAAGGGAAAAAAAAACACGTAAAATCTAGAAAAAACGCAAACGGACAACGAAAAAAGGAGGGGTGCAACACGAGGACTTCCCAGGGGGTCACCCATCCTAGTACTACTCTCGCCCAAGCACGCTTAACTGATGGGATCCGGTGCATTAGTGCTGGTATGATCGCACCCGAAATACTATCCATGTTTATTGTTTTTATGTGTTACAAGACGCAGAACCTCCTTTGTTTTGGTACGCGTGGCGTGGGACCCACGTGACCGATCGGCTCCGTTACAAAAATACGAAAACCATCAACCACGAACCGGAGGGCAGCCGAGCATAGAAATAGCAAGAAAGAAAGGGAAAAAAAACACGTAAAATCTAGAAAAAACGCAAACGGACAACGACAAAAGGGGGGTGCAACACGAGGACTTCCCAAGGGGTCACCCATCCTAGTACTACTCTCGCCCAAGCACGCTTAACTGCGGAGTTCTAATGGGATCCGGTGCATTAGTGCTGGTATGATCGCACCCGAAATACTATCCATGTTTATTGTTTTTATGTGTTACAAGACGCAGAACCTCCTTTGTTTTGGTACGCGTGGCGTGGGACCCACGTGACCGATCGGCTCCGTTACAAAAATACGAAAACCATCAACCACGAACCGGAGGGCAGCCGAGCATAGAAATAGCAAGAAAGAAAGGGAAAAAAAACACGTAAAATCTAGAAAAAACGCAAACGGACAACGAAAAAAGGAAGGGTGCAACACGAGGACTTCCCAGGGGGTCACCCATCCTATGACTACTCTCGCCCAAGCACGCTTAACTGCGGAGTTCTCATGGGATCTGGTGCATTAGTGCTGGTATGATCGCACCCGAAATACTATCCATGTTTATTGTTTTTATGTGTTACAAGACGCAGAACCTCCTTTGTTTTGGTACGCGTGGCGTGGGACCCACGTGACCGATCGGCTCCGTTACAAAAATACGAAAACCATCAACCACGAACCGGAGGGCAGCCGAGCATAGAAATAGCAAGAAAGAAAGGAAAAAAAACATGTAAAATCTAGAAAAAACGCAAACGGACAACGAAAAAAGGGGGGTGCAACACAAGGACTTCCCAGGGGGTCACCAATCCTAGTACTACTCTCGCCCAAGCACGCTTAACTGCGGAGTTCTGATGGGATCCGGTGCATTAGTGCTGGTATGATCGCACCCAAAATACTATCCATGTTTATTGTTTTTATGTGTTACAAGACGCAGAACCTCCTTTGTTTTGGTACGCGTGGCGTGGGACCCACGTGACCGATCGGCTCCGTTACAAAAATACGAAAACCATCAACCACGAACCGGAGGGCAGCCGAGCATAGAAATAGCAAGAAAGAAAGGGAAAAAAAACACGTAAAATCTAGAAAAAACGCAAACGGACAACGAAAAAAGGAGGGGTGCAACACGGGACTTCCCAGGGGGTCACCCATCCTAGTACTACTCTCGCCCAAGCACGCTTAACTGTGGAGTTCTGATGGGATCCGGTGCATTAGTGCTGGTATGATCGCACCCGAAATACTATCCATGTTTATTGTTTTTATGTGTTACAAGACGCAGAACCTCCTTTGTTTTGGTACGCGTGGCGTGGGACCCACGTGACCGATCGGCTCCGTTACAAAAATACGAAAACCATCAACCACGAACCGGAGGGCAGCCGAGCATAGAAATAGCAAGAAAGAAAGGGAAAAAAACACGTAAAATCTAGAAAAAACGCAAACGGACAACGAAAAAAGGAAGGGTGCAACACGAGGACTTCCCAGGGGGTCACCCATCCTATGACTACTCTCGCCGAAGCACGCTTAACTGCGGAGTTCTCATGGGATCTGGTGCATTAGTGCTGGTATGATCGCACCCGAAATACTATCCATGTTTATTGTTTTTATGTGTTACAAGACGCAGAACCTCCTTTGTTTTGGTACGCGTGGCGTGGGACCCACGTGACCGATCGGCTCCGTTACAAAAATACGAAAACCATCAACCACGAACCGGAGGGCAGCCGAGCATAGAAATAGCAAGAAAGAAAGGAAAAAAAAAACATGTAAAATCTAGAAAAAACGCAAACGGACAACGAAAAAAGGGGGGTGCAACACAAGGACTTCCCAGGGGGTCACCAATCCTAGTACTACTCTCGCCCAAGCACGCTTAACTGCGGAGTTCTGATGGGATCCGGTGCATTAGTGCTGGTATGATCGCACCCAAAATACTATCCATGTTTATTGTTTTTATGTGTTACAAGACGCAGAACCTCCTTTGTTTTGGTACGCGTGGCGTGGGAACCACGTGACCGATCGGCTCCGTTACAAAAATACGAAAACCATCAACCACGAACCGGAGGGCAGCCGAGCATAGAAATAGCAAGAAAGAAAGGGAAAAAAAACACGTAAAATCTAGAAAAAACGCAAACGGACAACGAAAAAAGGAGGGGTGCAACACGAGGACTTCCCAGGGGGTCACCCATCCTAGTACTACTCTCGCCCAAGCACGCTTAACTGTGGAGTTCTGATGGGATCCGGTGCATTAGTGTTGGTATGATCGCACCCGAAATACTATCCATGTTTATTGTTTTTATGTGTTACAAGACGCAGAACCTCCTTTGTTTTGGTACGCGTGGCGTGGGACCCACGTGACCGATCGGCTCCGTTACAAAAATACGAAAACCATCAACCACGAACCGGAGGGCAGCCGAGCATAGAAATAGCAAGAAAGAAAGGGAAAAAAAACACGTAAAATCTAGAAAAAACGCAAACGGACAACGAAGAAGGAAGGGTGCAACACGAGGACTTCCCAGGGGGTCACCCATCCTATGACTACTCTCGCCCAAGCACGCTTAACTGCGGAGTTCTGATGGGATCTGGTGCATTAGTGCTGGTATGATCGCACCCGAAATACTATCCATGTTTATTGTTTTTATGTGTTACAAGACGCAGAACCTCCTTTGTTTTGGTACGCGTGGCGTGGGACCCACGTGACCGATCGGCTCCGTTACAAAAATACGAAAACCATCAACCACGAACCGGAGGGCAGCCGAGCATAGAAATAGCAAGAAAGAAAGGAAAAAAAAAACATGTAAAATCTAGAAAAAACGCAAACGGACAACGAAAAAAGGGGGGTGCAACACAAGGACTTCCCAGGGGGTCACCAATCCTAGTACTACTCTCGCCCAAGCACGCTTAACTGCGGAGTTCTGATGGGATCCGGTGCATTAGTGCTGGTATAATCGCACCCAAAATACTATCCATGTTTATTGTTTTTATGTGTTACAAGACGCAGAACCTCCTTTGTTTTGGTACGCGTGGCGTGGGACCCACGTGACCGATCGGCTCCGTTACAAAAATACGAAAACCATCAACCACGAACCGGAGGGCAGCCGAGCATAGAAATAGCAAGAAAGAAAGGGAAAAAAAACACGTAAAATCAAGAAAAAACGCAAACGGACAACGAAAAAAGGAGGGGTGCAACACGGGACTTCCCAGGGGGTCACCCATCCTAGTACTACTCTCGCCCAAGCACGCTTAACTGTGGAGTTCTGATGGAATCCGGTGCATTAGTGCTGGTATGATCGCACCCGAAATACTATCCATGTTTATTGTTTTTATGTGTTACAAGACGCAGAACCTCCTTTGTTTTGGTACGCGTGGCGTGGGACCCACGTGACCGATCGGCTCCGTTACAAAAATACGAAAACCATCAACCACGAACCGGAGGGCAGCCGAGCATAGAAATAGCAAGAAAGAAAGGGAAAAAAAACACGTAAAATCTAGAAAAAACGCAAACGGACAACGAAAAAAGGAAGGGTGCAACACGAGGACTTCCCAGGGGGTCACCCATCCTATGACTACTCTCGCCCAAGCACGCTTAACTGCGGAGTTCTCATGGGATCTGGTGCATTAGTGCTGGTATGATCGCACCCGAAATACTATCCATGTTTAATGTTTTTATGTGTTACAAGACGCAGAACCTCCTTTGTTTTGGTACGCGTGGCGTGGGACCCACGTGACCGATCGGCTCCGTTACAAAAATACGAAAACCATCAACCACGAACCGGAGGGCAGCCGAGCATAGAAATAGCAAGAAAGAAAGGAAAAAAAAAACATGTAAAATCTAGAAAAAACGCAAACGGACAACGAAAAAAGGGGGGTGCAACACAAGGACTTCCCAGGGGGTCACCAATCCTAGTACTACTCTCGCCCAAGCACGCTTAACTGCGGAGTTCTGATGGGATCCGGTGCATTAGTGCTGGTATGATCGCACCCAAAATACTATCCATGTTTATTGTTTTTATGTGTTACAAGACGCAGAACCTCCTTTGTTTTGGTACGCGTGGCGTGGGACCCACGTGACCGATCGGCTCCGTTACAAAAATACGAAAACCATCAACCACGAACCGGAGGGCAGCCGAGCATAGAAATAGCAAGAAAGAAAGGGAAAAAAAAAAACACGTAAAATCTAGAAAAAACGCAAACGGACAACGAAAAAAGGAGGGGTGCAACACGAGGACTTCCCAGGGGGTCACCCATCCTAGTACTACTCTCGCCCAAGCACGCTTAACTGTGGAGTTCTGATGGGATCCGGTGCATTAGTGTTGGTATGATCGCACCCGAAATACTATCCATGTTTATTGTTTTTATGTGTTACAAGACGCAGAACCTCCTTTGTTTTGGTACGCGTGGCGTGGGACCCACGTGACCGATCGGCTCCGTTACAAAAATACGAAAACCATCAACCACGAACCGGAGGGCAGCCGAGCATAGAAATAGCAAGAAAGAAAGGGAAAAAAACACGTAAAATCTAGAAAAAACGCAAACGGACAACGAAAAAAGGAAGGGTGCAACACGAGGACTTCCCAGGGGGTCACCCATCCTATGACTACTCTCGCCCAAGCACGCTTAACTGCGGAGTTCTCATGGGATCTGGTGCATTAGTGCTGGTATGATCGCACCCGAAATACTATCCATGTTTAATGTTTTTATGTGTTACAAGACGCAGAACCTCCTTTGTTTTGGTACGCGTGGCGTGGGAACCACGTGACCGATCGGCTCCGTTACAAAAATACGAAAACCATCAACCACGAACCGGAGGGCAGCCGAGCATAGAAATAGCAAGAAAGAAAGGAAAAAAAAAACATGTAAAATCTAGAAAAAACGCAAACGGACAACGAAAAAAGGGGGGTGCAACACAAGGACTTCCCAGGGGGTCACCAATCCTAGTACTACTCTCGCCCAAGCACGCTTAACTGCGGAGTTCTGATGGGATCCGGTGCATTAGTGCTGGTATGATCGCACCCAAAATACTATCCATGTTTATTGTTTTTATGTGTTACAAGACGCAGAACCTCCTTTGTTTTGGTACGCGTGGCGTGGGACCCACGTGACCGATCGGCTCCGTTACAAAAATACGAAAACCATCAACCACGAACCGGAGGGCAGCCGAGCATAGAAATAGCAAGAAAGAAAGGGAAAAAAAAACACGTAAAATCTAGAAAAAACGCAAACGGACAACGAAAAAAGGAGGGGTGCAACACGAGGACTTCCCAGGGGGTCACCCATCCTAGTACTACTCTCGCCCAAGCACGCTTAACTGTGGAGTTCTGATGGGATCCGGTGCATTAGTGCTGGTATGATCGCACCCGAAATACTATCCATGTTTATTGTTTTTATGTGTTACAAGACGCAGAACCTCCTTTGTTTTGGTACGCGTGGCGTGGGACCCACGTGACCGATCGGCTCCGTTACAAAAATACGAAAACCATCAACCACGAACCGGAGGGCAGCCGAGCATAGAAATAGCAAGAAAGAAAGGGAAAAAAACACGTAAAATCTAGAAAAAACGCAAACGGACAACGAAAAAAGGAAGGGTGCAACACGAGGACTTCCCAGGGGGTCACCCATCCTATGACTACTCTCGCCCAAGCACGCTTAACTGCGGAGTTCTCATGGGATCTGGTGCATTAGTGCTGGTATGATCGCACCCGAAATACTATCCATGTTTAATGTTTTTATGTGTTACAAGACGCAGAACCTCCTTTGTTTTGGTACGCGTGGCGTGGGACCCACGTGACCGATCGGCTCCGTTACAAAAATACGAAAACCATCAACCACGAACCGGAGGGCAGCCGAGCATAGAAATAGCAAGAAAGAAAGGAAAAAAAAAACATGTAAAATCTAGAAAAAACGCAAACGGACAACGAAAAAAGGGGGGTGCAACACAAGGACTTCCCAGGGGGTCACCAATCCTAGTACTACTCTCGCCCAAACACGCTTAACTGCGGAGTTCTGATGGGATCCGGTGCATTAGTGCTGGTATGATCGCACCCGAAATACTATCCATGTTTATTGTTTTTATGTGTTACAAGACGCAGAACCTCCTTTGTTTTGGTACGCGTGGCGTGGGACCCACGTGACCGATCGGCTCCGTTACAAAAATACGAAAACCATCAACCACGAACCGGATGGCAGCCGAGCATAGAAATAGCAAGAAAGAAAGGGAAAAAAACACGTAAAATCTAGAAAAAACGCAAACGGACAACGAAAAAAGGAAGGGTGCAACACGAGGACTTCCCAGGGGGTCACCCATCCTATGACTACTCTCGCCCAAGCACGCTTAACTGCGGAGTTCTCATGGGATCTGGTGCATTAGTGCTGGTATGATCGCACCCGAAATACTATCCATGTTTAATGTTTTTATGTGTTACAAGACGCAGAACCTCCTTTGTTTTGGTACGCGTGGCGTGGGAACCACGTGACCGATCGGCTCCGTTACAAAAATACGAAAACCATCAACCACGAACCGGAGGGCAGCCGAGCATAGAAATAGCAAGAAAGAAAGGAAAAAAAAAACATGTAAAATCTAGAAAAAACGCAAACGGACAACGAAAAAAGGGGGGTGCAACACAAGGACTTCCCAGGGGGTCACCAATCCTAGTACTACTCTCGCCCAAGCACGCTTAACTGCGGAGTTCTGATGGGATCCGGTGCATTAGTGCTGGTATGATCGCACCCAAAATACTATCCATGTTTATTGTTTTTATGTGTTACAAGACGCAGAACCTCCTTTGTTTTGGTACGCGTGGCGTGGGACCCACGTGACCGATCGGCTCCGTTACAAAAATACGAAAACCATCAACCACGAACCGGAGGGCAGCCGAGCATAGAAATAGCAAGAAAGAAAGGGAAAAAAAAACACGTAAAATCTAGAAAAAACGCAAACGGACAACGAAAAAAGGAGGGGTGCAACACGAGGACTTCCCAGGGGGTCACCCATCCTAGTACTACTCTCGCCCAAGCACGCTTAACTGTGGAGTTCTGATGGGATCCGGTGCATTAGTGCTGGTATGATCGCACCCGAAATACTATCCATGTTTATTGTTTTTATGTGTTACAAGACGCAGAACCTCCTTTGTTTTGGTACGCGTGGCGTGGGACCCACGTGACCGATCGGCTCCGTTACAAAAATACGAAAACCATCAACCACGAACCGGAGGGCAGCCGAGCATAGAAATAGCAAGAAAGAAAGGGAAAAAAACACGTAAAATCTAGAAAAAACGCAAACGGACAACGAAAAAAGGAAGGGTGCAACACGAGGACTTCCCAGGGGGTCACCCATCCTATGACTACTCTCGCCCAAGCACGCTTAACTGCGGAGTTCTCATGGGATCTGGTGCATTAGTGCTGGTATGATCGCACCCGAAATACTATCCATGTTTAATGTTTTTATGTGTTACAAGACGCAGAACCTCCTTTGTTTTGGTACGCGTGGCGTGGGACCCACGTGACCGATCGGCTCCGTTACAAAAATACGAAAACCATCAACCACGAACCGGAGGGCAGCCGAGCATAGAAATAGCAAGAAAGAAAGGAAAAAAAAAACATGTAAAATCTAGAAAAAACGCAAACGGACAACGAAAAAAGGGGGGTGCAACACAAGGACTTCCCAGGGGGTCACCAATCCTAGTACTACTCTCGCCCAAGCACGCTTAACTGCGGAGTTCTGATGGGATCCGGTGCATTAGTGCTGGTATGATCGCACCCGAAATACTATCCATGTTTATTGTTTTTATGTGTTACAAGACGCAGAACCTCCTTTGTTTTGGTACGCGTGGCGTGGGACCCACGTGACCGATCGGCTCCGTTACAAAAATACGAAAACCATCAACCACGAACCGGATGGCAGCCGAGCATAGAAATAGCAAGAAAGAAAGGGAAAAACAAAACACGTAAAATCTAGAAAAAACGCAAACGGACAACGAAAAAAGGGGGGTGCAACACGAGGACTTCCCAGGGGGTCACCCATCCTAGTACTACTCTCGCCCAAGCACGCTTAACTGCGGAGTTCTGATGGGATCCGGTGCATTAGTGCTGGTATGATCGCACCCGAAATACTATCCATGTTTATTGTTTTTATGTGTTACAAGACGCAGAACCTCCTTTGTTTTGGTACGCGTGGCGTGGGACCCACGTGACCGATCGGCTCCGTTACAAAAATACGAAAACCATCAACCACGAACCGGAGGGCAGCCGAGCATAGAAATAGCAAGAAAGAAAGGGAAAAAAAAATACGTAAAATGTAGAAAAAACGCAAACGGACAACGAAAAAAGGGGGGGTGCAACACGAGGACTTCCCAGGGGGTCACCCATCCTATGACTACTCTCGCCCAAGCACGCTTAACTGCGGAGTTCTCATGGGATCTGGTGCATTAGTGCTGGTATGATCGCACCCGAAATACTATCCATGTTTAATGTTTTTATGTGTTACAAGACGCAGAACCTCCTTTGTTTTGGTACGCGTGGCGTGGGACCCACGTGACCGATCGGCTCCGTTACAAAAATACGAAAACCATCAACCACGAACCGGAGGGCAGCCGAGCATAGAAATAGCAAGAAAGAAAGGAAAAAAAAAACATGTAAAATCTAGAAAAAACGCAAACGGACAACGAAAAAAGGGGGGTGCAACACAAGGACTTCCCAGGGGGTCACCAATCCTAGTACTACTCTCGCCCAAGCACGCTTAACTGCGGAGTTCTGATGGGATCCGGTGCATTAGTGCTGGTATGATCGCACCCAAAATACTATCCATGTTTATTGTTTTTATGTGTTACAAGACGCAGAACCTCCTTTGTTTTGGTACGCGTGGCGTGGGACCCACGTGACCGATCGGCTCCGTTACAAAAATACGAAAACCATCAACCACGAACCGGAGGGCAGCCGAGCATAGAAATAGCAAGAAAGAAAGGGAAAAAAAAAACACGTAAAATCTAGAAAAAACGCAAACGGACAACGAAAAAAGGAGGGGTGCAACACGAGGACTTCACAGGGGGTCACCCATCCTAGTACTACTCTCGCCCAAGCACGCTTAACTGTGGAGTTCTGATGGGATCCGGTGCATTAGTGCTGGTATGATCGCACCCGAAATACTATCCATGTTTATTGTTTTTATGTGTTACAAGACGCAGAACCTCCTTTGTTTTGGTACGCGTGGCGTGGGACCCACGTGACCGATCGGCTCCGTTACAAAAATACGAAAACCATCAACCACGAACCGGAGGGCAGCCGAGCATAGAAATAGCAAGAAAGAAAGGGAAAAAAACACGTAAAATCTAGAAAAAACGCAAACGGACAACGAAAAAAGGAAGGGTGCAACACGAGGACTTCCCAGGGGGTCACCCATCCTATGACTACTCTCGCCCAAGCACGCTTAACTGCGGAGTTCTCATGGGATCTGGTGCATTAGTGCTGGTATGATCGCACCCGAAATACTATCCATGTTTAATGTTTTTATGTGTTACAAGACGCAGAACCTCCTTTGTTTTGGTACGCGTGGCGTGGGACCCACGTGACCGATCGGCTCCGTTACAAAAATACGAAAACCATCAACCACGAACCGGAGGGCAGCCGAGCATAGAAATAGCAAGAAAGAAAGGAAAAAAAAAACATGTAAAATCTAGAAAAAACGCAAACGGACAACGAAAAAAGGGGGGTGCAACACAAGGACTTCCCAGGGGGTCACCAATCCTAGTACTACTCTCGCCCAAGCACGCTTAACTGCGGAGTTCTGATGGGATCCGGTGCATTAGTGCTGGTATGATCGCACCCAAAATACTATCCATGTTTATTGTTTTTATGTGTTACAAGACGCAGAACCTCCTTTGTTTTGGTACGCGTGGCGTGGGACCCACGTGACCGATCGGCTCCGTTACAAAAATACGAAAACCATCAACCACGAACCGGAGGGCAGCCGAGCATAGAAATAGCAAGAAAGAAAGGGAAAAAAAAACACGTAAAATCTAGAAAAAACGCAAACGGACAACGAAAAAAGGAGGGGTGCAACACGAGGACTTCCCAGGGGGTCACCCATCCTAGTACTACTCTCGCCCAAGCACGCTTAACTGTGGAGTTCTGATGGGATCCGGTGCATTAGTGCTGGTATGATCGCACCCGAAATACTATCCATGTTTATTGTTTTTATGTGTTACAAGACGCAGAACCTCCTTTGTTTTGGTACGCGTGGCGTGGGACCCACGTGACCGATCGGCTCCGTTACAAAAATACGAAAACCATCAACCACGAACCGGAGGGCAGCCGAGCATAGAAATAGCAAGAAAGAAAGGGAAAAAAACACGTAAAATCTAGAAAAAACGCAAACGGACAACGAAAAAAGGAAGGGTGCAACACGAGGACTTCCCAGGGGGTCACCCATCCTATGACTACTCTCGCCCAAGCACGCTTAACTGCGGAGTTCTAATGGGATCTGGTGCATTAGTGCTGGTATGATCGCACCCGAAATACTATCCATGTTTAATGTTTTTATGTGTTACAAGACGCAGAACCTCCTTTGTTTTGGTACGCGTGGCGTGGGACCCACGTGACCGATCGGCTCCGTTACAAAAATACGAAAACCATCAACCACGAACCGGAGGGCAGCCGAGCATAGAAATAGCAAGAAAGAAAGGAAAAAAAAAACATGTAAAATCTAGAAAAAACGCAAACGGACAACGAAAAAAGGGGGGTGCAACACAAGGACTT
This sequence comes from Lactuca saligna, assembly GCF_052625555.1. Classification (NCBI taxonomy): domain Eukaryota; kingdom Viridiplantae; phylum Streptophyta; class Magnoliopsida; order Asterales; family Asteraceae; genus Lactuca; species Lactuca saligna. The sequence goes on from NC_136417.1 coordinate 154,058,902, forward strand.
CCCAGGGGGTCACCAATCCTAGTACTACTCTCGCCCAAGCACGCTTAACTGCGGAGTTCTGATGGGATCCGGTGCATTAGTGCTGGTATGATCGCACCCAAAATATTATCCATGTTTATTGTTTTTATGTGTTACAAGACGCAGAACCTCCTTTGTTTTGGTACGCGTGGCGTGGGACCCACGTGACCGATCGGCTCCGTTACAAAAATACGAAAACCATCAACCACGAACCGGAGGGCAGCCGAGCATAGAAATAGCAAGAAAGAAAGGGAAAAAAAAAACACGTAAAATCTAGAAAAAACGCAAACGGACAACGAAAAAAGGAGGGGTGCAACACGAGGACTTCCCAGGGGGTCACCCATCCTAGTACTACTCTCGCCCAAGCACGCTTAACTGTGGAGTTCTGATGGGATCCGGTGCATTAGTGCTGGTATGATCGCACCCGAAATACTATCCATGTTTATTGTTTTTATGTGTTACAAGACGCAGAACCTCCTTTGTTTTGGTACGCGTGGCGTGGGACCCACGTGACCGATCGGCTCCGTTACAAAAATACGAAAACCATCAACCACGAACCGGAGGGCAGCCGAGCATAGAAATAGCAAGAAAGAAAGGGAAAAAAACACGTAAAATCTAGAAAAAACGCAAACGGACAACGAAAAAAGGAAGGGTGCAACACGAGGACTTCCCAGGGGGTCACCCATCCTATGACTACTCTCGCCCAAGCACGCTTAACTGCGGAGTTCTCATGGGATCTGGTGCATTAGTGCTGGTATGATCGCACCCGAAATACTATCCATGTTTAATGTTTTTATGTGTTACAAGACGCAGAACCTCCTTTGTTTTGGTACGCGTGGCGTGGGACCCACGTGACCGATCGGCTCCGTTACAAAAATACGAAAACCATCAACCACGAACCGGAGGGCAGCCGAGCATAGAAATAGCAAGAAAGAAAGGAAAAAAAAAAACATGTAAAATCTAGAAAAAACGCAAACGGACAACGAAAAAAGGGGGGTGCAACACAAGGACTTCCCAGGGGGTCACCAATCCTAGTACTACTCTCGCCCAAGCACGCTTAACTGCGGAGTTCTGATGGGATCCGGTGCATTAGTGCTGGTATGATCGCACCCAAAATACTATCCATGTTTATTGTTTTTATGTGTTACAAGACGCAGAACCTCCTTTGTTTTGGTACGCGTGGCGTGGGACCCACGTGACCGATCGGCTCCGTTACAAAAATACGAAAACCATCAACCACGAACCGGAGGGCAGCCGAGCATAGAAATAGCAAGAAAGAAAGGGAAAAAAAAACACGTAAAATCTAGAAAAAACGCGAACGGACAACGAAAAAAGGAGGGGTGCAACACGAGGACTTCCCAGGGGGTCACCCATCCTAGTACTACTCTCGCCCAAGCACGCTTAACTGTGGAGTTCTGATGGGATCCGGTGCATTAGTGCTGGTATGATCGCACCCGAAATACTATCCATGTTTATTGTTTTTATGTGTTACAAGACGCAGAACCTCCTTTGTTTTGGTACGCGTGGCGTGGGACCCACGTGACCGATCGGCTCCGTTACAAAAATACGAAAACCATTAACCACGAACCGGAGGGCAGCCGAGCATAGAAATAGCAAGAAAGAAAGGGAAAAAAACACGTAAAATCTAGAAAAAACGCAAACGGACAACGAAAAAAGGAAGGGTGCAACACGAGGACTTCCCAGGGGGTCACCCATCCTATGACTACTCTCGCCCAAGCACGCTTAACTGCGGAGTTCTCATGGGATCTGGTGCATTAGTGCTGGTATAATCGCACCCGAAATACTATCCATGTTTAATGTTTTTATGTGTTACAAGACGCAGAACCTCCTTTGTTTTGGTACGCGTGGCGTGGGACCCACGTGACCGATCGGCTCCGTTACAAAAATACGAAAACCATCAACCACGAACCGGAGGGCAGCCGAGCATAGAAATAGCAAGAAAGAAAGGGAAAAAAACACGTAAAATCTAGAAAAAACGCAAACGGACAACGAAAAAAGGAAGGGTGCAACACGAGGACTTCCCAGGGGGTCACCCATCCTATGACTACTCTCGCCCAAGCACGCTTAACTGCGGAGTTCTCATGGGATCTGGTGCATTAGTGCTGGTATGATCGCACCCGAAATACTATCCATGTTTAATGTTTTTATGTGTTACAAGACGCAGAACCTCCTTTGTTTTGGTACGCGTGGCGTGGGACCCACGTGACCGATCGGCTCCGTTACAAAAATACGAAAACCATCAACCACGAACCGGAGGGCAGCCGAGCATAGAAATAGCAAGAAAGAAAGGAAAAAAAAAAACATGTAAAATCTAGAAAAAACGCAAACGGACAACGAAAAAAGGGGGGTGCAACACAAGGACTTCCCAGGGGGTCACCAATCCTAGTACTACTCTCGCCCAAGCACGCTTAACTGTGGAGTTCTGATGGGATCCGGTGCATTAGTGCTGGTATGATCGCACCCGAAATACTATCCATGTTTATTGTTTTTATGTGTTACAAGACGCAGAACCTCCTTTGTTTTGGTACGCGTGGCGTGGGACCCACGTGACCGATCGGCTCCGTTACAAAAATACGAAAACCATCAACCACGAACCGGAGGGCAGCCGAGCATAGAAATAGCAAGAAAGAAAGGGAAAAAAACACGTAAAATCTAGAAAAAACGCAAACGGACAACGAAAAAAGGAAGGGTGCAACACGAGGACTTCCCAGGGGGTCACCCATCCTATGACTACTCTCGCCCAAGCACGCTTAACTGCGGAGTTCTCATGGGATCTGGTGCATTAGTGCTGGTATGATCGCACCCGAAATACTATCCATGTTTAATGTTTTTATGTGTTACAAGACGCAGAACCTCCTTTGTTTTGGTACGCGTGGCGTGGGACCCACGTGACCGATCGGCTCCGTTACAAAAATACGAAAACCATCAACCACGAACCGGAGGGCAGCCGAGCATAGAAATAGCAAGAAAGAAAGGAAAAAAAAAACATGTAAAATCTAGAAAAAACGCAAACGGACAACGAAAAAAGGGGGGTGCAACACAAGGACTTCCCAGGGGGTCACCAATCCTAGTACTACTCTCGCCCAAGCACGCTTAACTGCGGAGTTCTGATGGGATCCGGTGCATTAGTGCTGGTATGATCGCACCCAAAATACTATCCATGTTTATTGTTTTTATGTGTTACAAGATGCAGAACCTCCTTTGTTTTGGTACGCGTGGCGTGGGACCCACGTGACCGATCGGCTCCGTTACAAAAATACGAAAACCATCAACCACGAACCGGAGGACAGCCGAGCATAGAAATAGCAAGAAAGAAAGGGAAAAAAAAAACACGTAAAATCTAGAAAAAACGCAAACGGACAACGAAAAAAGGAGGACTGCAACACGAGGACTTCCCAGGGGGTCACCCATCCTAGTACTACTCTCGCCCAAGCACGCTTAACTGTGGAGTTCTGATGGGATCCGGTGCATTAGTGCTGGTATGATCGCACCCGAAATACTATCCATGTTTATTGTTTTTATGTGTTACAAGACGCAGAACCTCCTTTGTTTTGGTACGCGTGGCGTGGGACCCACGTGACCGATCGGCTCCGTTACAAAAATACGAAAACCATCAACCACGAACCGGAGGGCAGCCGAGCATAGAAATAGCAAGAAAGAAAGGGAAAAAAAAAACACGTAAAATCTAGAAAAAACGCAAACGGACAACGAAAAAAGGAAGGGTGCAACACGAGGACTTCCCAGGGGGTCACCCATCCTAGTACTACTCTCGCCCAAGCACGCTTAACTGCGGAGTTCTCATGGGATCCGGTGCATTAGTGCTGGTATGATCGCACCCGAAATACTATCCATGTTTAATGTTTTTATGTGTTACAAGACGCAGAACCTCCTTTGTTTTGGTACGCGTGGCGTGGGACCCACGTGACCGATCGGCTCCGTTACAAAAATACGAAAACCATCAACCACGAACCGGAGGGCAGCCGAGCATAGAAATAGCAAGAAAGAAAGGAAAAAAAAAACATGTAAAATCTAGAAAAAACGCAAACGGACAACGAAAAAAGGGGGGTGCAACACAAGGACTTCCCAGGGGGTCACCAATCCTAGTACTACTCTCGCCCAAGCACGCTTAACTGCGGAGTTCTGATGGGATCCGGTGCATTAGTGCTGGTATGATCGCACCCAAAATACTATCCATGTTTATTGTTTTTATGTGTTACAAGACGCAGAACCTCCTTTGTTTTGGTACGCGTGGCGTGGGACCCACGTGACCGATCGGCTCCGTTACAAAAATACGAAAACCATCAACCACGAACCGGAGGGCAGCCGAGCATAGAAATAGCAAGAAAGAAAGGGAAAAAAAACACGTAAAATCTAGAAAAAACGCAAACGGACAACGAAAAAAGGAGGGGTGCAACACGAGGACTTCCCAGGGGGTCACCCATCCTAGTACTACTCTCGCCCAAGCACGCTTAACTGTGGAGTTCTGATGGGATCCGGTGCATTAGTGCTGGTATGATCGCACCCGAAATACTATCCATGTTTATTGTTTTTATGTGTTACAAGACGCAGAACCTCCTTTGTTTTGGTACGCGTGGCGTGGGACCCACGTGACCGATCGGCTCCGTTACAAAAATACGAAAACCATCAACCACGAACCGGAGGGCAGCCGAGCATAGAAATAGCAAGAAAGAAAGGGAAAACAAAACACGTAAAATCTAGAAAAAACGCAAACGGACAACGAAAAAAGGGGGGGTGCAACACGAGGACTTCCCAGGGGGTCACCCATCCTAGTACTACTCTCGCCCAAGCACGCTTAACTGCGGAGTTCTGATGGGATCCGGTGCATTAGTGCTGGTATGATCGCACCCGAAATACTATCCATGTTTATTGTTTTTATGTGTTACAAGACGCAGAACCTCCTTTGTTTTGGTACGCGTGGCGTGGGACCCACGTGACCGATCGGCTCCGTTACAAAAATACGAAAACCATCAACCACGAACCGGAGGGCAGCCGAGCATAGAAATAGCAAGAAAGAAAGGGAAAAAAAAACACGTAAAATCTAGAAAAAACGCAAACGGACAACGAAAAAAGAAGGGGTGCAACACGAGGACTTCCCAGAGGGTCACCCATCCTAGTACTACTCTCGCCCAAGCACGCTTAACTGCGGAGTTCTGATGGGATCCGGTGCATTAGTGCTGGTATGATCGCACCCGAAATACTATCCATGTTTATTGTTTTTATGTGTTACAAGACGCAGAACCTCCTTTGTTTTGGTACGCGTGGCGTGGGACCCACGTGACCGATCGGCTCCGTTACAAAAATACGAAAACCATCAACCACGAACCGGAGGGCAGCCGAGCATAGAAATAGCAAGAAAGAAAGGGAAAACAAAACACGTAAAATCTAGAAAAAACGCAAACGGACAACGAAAAAAGGGGGGGTGCAACACGAGGACTTCCCAGGGGGTCACCCATCCTAGTACTACTCTCGCCCAAGCACGCTTAACTGCGGAGTTCTGATGGGATCCAGTGCATTAGTGCTGTATGATCGCACCGGAAATACTATCCATGTTTATTGTTTTTATGTGTTACAAGATGCAGAACCTCCTTTGTTTTGGTACGCGTGGCGTGGGACCCACGTGACCGATCGGCTCCGTTACAAAAATACGAAAACCATCAACCACGAACCGGAGGGCAGCCGAGCATAGAAATAGCAAGAAAGAAAGGGAAAAAAAACACGTAAAATCTAGAAAAAACGCAAACGGACAACGAAAAAAGGAGGGGTGCAACACGAGGACTTCCTAGGGGGTCACCCATCCTAGTACTACTCTCGCCCAAGCACGCTTAACTGCGGAGTTCTGATGGGATCTGGTGCATTAGTGCTGGTATGATCGCACCCGAAATACTATCCATGTTTATTGTTTTTATGTGTTACAAGACGCAGAACCTCCTTTGTTTTGGTACGCGTGGCGTGGGACCCACGTGACCGATCGGCTCCGTTACAAAAATACGAAAACCATCAACCACGAACCGGAGGGCAGCCGAGCATAGAAATAGCAAGAAAGAAAGGAAAAAAAAACACGTAAAATCTAGAAAAAACGCAAACGGACAACGAAAAAAGGAAGGGTGCAACACGAGGACTTCCCAGGGGGTCACCCATCCTATGACTACTCTCGCCCAAGCACGCTTAACTGCGGAGTTCTAATGGGATCTGGTGCATTAGTGCTGGTATGATCGCACCCGAAATACTATCCATGTTTATTGTTTTTATGTGTTACAAGACGCAGAACCTCCTTTGTTTTGGTACGCGTGGCGTGGGACCCACGTGACCGATCGGCTCCGTTACAAAAATACGAAAACCATCAACCACGAACCGGAGGACAGCCGAGCATAGAACTAGCAAGAAAGAAAGGGAAAAAAATCTAGAAAAAACGCAAACGGACAACGAAAAAAGGAAGGGTGCAACACGAGGACTTCCCAGGGGGTCACCCATCCTATGACTACTCTCGCCCAAGCACGCTTAACTGCGGAGTTCTAATGGGATCTGGTGCATTAGTGCTGGTATGATCGCACCCAAAATACTATCCATGTTTATTGTTTTTATGTGTTACAAGACGCAGAACCTCCTTTGTTTTGGTACGCGTGGCGTGGGACCCACGTGACCGATCGGCTCCGTTACAAAAATACGAAAACCATCAACCACGAACCGGAGGACAGCCGAGCATAGAACTAGCAAGAAAGAAAGGAAAAAAAAACATGTAAAATCTAGAAAAAACGCAAACGGACAACGAAAAAAGGGGGGTGCAACACAAGGACTTCCCAGGGGGTCACCAATCCTAGTACTACTCTCGCCCAAGCACGCTTAACTGCGGAGTTCTGATGGGATCCGGTGCATTAGTGCTGGTATGATCGCACCCAAAATACTATCCATGTTTATTGTTTTTATGTGTTACAAGACGCAGAACCTCCTTTGTTTTGGTACGCGTGGCGTGGGACCCACGTGACCGATCGGCTCCGTTACAAAAATACGAAAACCATCAACCACGAACCGGAGGGCAGCCGAGCATAGAAATAGCAAGAAAGAACGGGAAAAAAAACACGTAAAATCTAGAAAAAACGCAAACGGACAACGAAAAAAGGAGGGGTGCAACACGAGGACTTCCTAGGGGGTCACCCATCCTAGTACTACTCTCGCCCAAGCACGCTTAACTGCGGAGTTCTGATGGGATCTGGTGCATTAGTGCTGGTATGATCGCACCCGAAATACTATCCATGTTTATTGTTTTTATGTGTTACAAGACGCAGAACCTCCTTTGTTTTGGTACGCGTGGCGTGGGACCCACGTGACCGATCGGCTCCGTTACAAAAATACGAAAACCATCAACCACGAATCGGAGGGCAGCCGAGCATAGAAATAGCAAGAAAGAAAGGGAAAACAAAACACGTAAAATCTAGAAAAAACGCAAACGGACAACGAAAAAAGGGGGGGTGCAACACGAGGACTTCCCAGGGGGTCACCCATCCTAGTACTACTCTCGCCCAAGCACGCTTAACTGCGGAGTTCTGATGGGATCCAGTGCATTAGTGCTGTATGATCGCACCGGAAATACTATCCATGTTTATTGTTTTTATGTGTTACAAGACGCAGAACCTCCTTTGTTTTGGTACGCGTGGCGTGGGACCCACGTGACCGATCGGCTCCGTTACAAAAATACGAAAACCATCAACCACGAACCGGAGGGCAGCCGAGCATAGAAATAGCAAGAAAGAAAGGGAAAAAAAACACGTAAAATCTAGAAAAAACGCAAACGGACAACGAAAAAAGAAGGGGTGCAACACGAGGACTTCCCAGAGGGTCACCCATCCTAGTACTACTCTCGCCCAAGCACGCTTAACTGCGGAGTTCTGATGGGATCCGGTGCATTAGTGCTGGTATGATCGCACCCGAAATACTATCCATGTTTATTGTTTTTATGTGTTACAAGACGCAGAACCTCCTTTGTTTTGGTACGCGTGGCGTGGGACCCACGTGACCGATCGGCTCCGTTACAAAAATACGAAAACCATCAACCACGAACCGGAGGGCAGCCGAGCATAGAAATAGCAAGAAAGAAAGGGAAAACAAAACACGTAAAATCTAGAAAAAACGCAAACGGACAACGAAAAAAGGGGGGGTGCAACACGAGGACTTCCCAGGGGGTCACCCATCCTAGTACTACTCTCGCCCAAGCACGCTTAACTGCGGAGTTCTGATGGGATCCAGTGCATTAGTGCTGTATGATCGCACCGGAAATACTATCCATGTTTATTGTTTTTATGTGTTACAAGATGCAGAACCTCCTTTGTTTTGGTACGCGTGGCGTGGGACCCACGTGACCGATCGGCTCCGTTACAAAAATACGAAAACCATCAACCACGAACCGGAGGGCAGCCGAGCATAGAAATAGCAAGAAAGAAAGGGAAAAAAAACACGTAAAATCTAGAAAAAACGCAAACCGACAACGAAAAAAGGAAGGGTGCAACACGAGGACTTCCCAGGGGGTCACCCATCCTAGTACTACTCTCGCCCAAGCACGCTTAACTGCGGAGTTCTGATGGGATCCAGTGCATTAGTGCTGTATGATCGCACCGGAAATACTATCCATGTTTATTGTTTTTATGTGTTACAAGACGCAGAACCTCCTTTGTTTTGGTACGCGTGGCGTGGGACCCACGTGACCGATCGGCTCCGTTACAAAAATACGAAAACCATCAACCACGAACCGGAGGGCAGCCGAGCATAGAAATAGCAAGAAAGAAAGGGAAAAAAAAACACGTAAAATCTAGAAAAAACGCAAACGGACAACGAAAAAAGAAGGGGTGCAACACGAGGACTTCCCAGAGGGTCACCCATCCTAGTACTACTCTCGCCCAAGCACGCTTAACTGCGGAGTTCTGATGGGATCCGGTGCATTAGTGCTGGTATGATCGCACCCGAAATACTATCCATGTTTATTGTTTTTATGTGTTACAAGACGCAGAACCTCCTTTGTTTTGGTACGCGTGGCGTGGGACCCACGTGACCGATCGGCTCCGTTACAAAAATACGAAAACCATCAACCACGAACCGGAGGGCAGCCGAGCATAGAAATAGCAAGAAAGAAAGGGAAAACAAAACACGTAAAATCTAGAAAAAACGCAAACGGACAACGAAAAAAGGGGGGGTGCAACACGAGGACTTCCCAGGGGGTCACCCATCCTAGTACTACTCTCGCCCAAGCACGCTTAACTGCGGAGTTCTGATGGGATCCAGTGCATTAGTGCTGTATGATCGCACCGGAAATACTATCCATGTTTATTGTTTTTATGTGTTACAAGATGCAGAACCTCCTTTGTTTTGGTACGCGTGGCGTGGGACCCACGTGACCGATCGGCTCCGTTACAAAAATACGAAAACCATCAACCACGAACCGGAGGGCAGCCGAGCATAGAAATAGCAAGAAAGAAAGGAAAAAAAAAACACGTAAAATCTAGAAAAACGCAAACGGACAACGAAAAAAGGGGGGTGCAACACGAGGACTTCCCAGGGGGTCACCCATCCTAGTACTACTCTCGCCCAAGCACGCTTAACTGCGAAGTTCTGATGGGATCCGGTGCATTAGTGTTGGTATGATCGCACCCGAAATACTATCCATGTTTATTGTTTTTATGTGTTACAAGACGCAGAACCTCCTTTGTTTTGGTACGCGTGGCGTGGGACCCACGTGACCGATCGGCTCCGTTACAAAAATACGAAAACCATCAACCACGAACCGGAGGGCAGCCGAGCATAGAAATAGCAAGAAAGAAAGGGAAAAAAAAACACGTAAAATCTAGAAAAAACGCAAACGGACAACGAAAAAAGGGGGGGTGCAACACGAGGACTTCCCAGGGGGTCACCCATCCTAGTACTACTCTCGCCCAAGCACGCTTAACTGCGGAGTTCTGATGGGATCCGGTGCACTAGTGCTGGTATGATCGCACCCGAAATACTATCCATGTTTATTGTTTTTATGTGTTACAAGACGCAGAACCTCCTTTGTTTTGGTACGCGTGGCGTGGGACCCACGTGACCGATCGGCTCCGTTACAAAAATACGAAACCATCAACCACGAACCGGAGGGCAGCCGAGCATAGAAATAGCAAGAAAGAAAGGGAAAAAACACGTAAAATCTAGAAAAAACGCAAACGGACAACGAAAAAAGGGGGGGTGCAACACGAGGACTTCCCAGGGGGTCACCCATCCTATGACTACTCTCGCCCAAGCACGCTTAACTGCGGAGTTCTAATGGGATATGGTGCATTAGTGCTGGTATGATCGCACCCGAAATACTATCCATGTTTATTGTTTTTATGTGTTACAAGACGCAGAACCTCCTTTGTTTTGGTACCCGTGGCGTGGGACCCACGTGACCGATCGGCTCCGTTACAAAAATACGAAAACCATCAACCACGAACCGGAGGACAGCCGAGCATAGAAATAGCAAGAAAGAAAGGAAAAAAAAACATGTAAAATCTAGAAAAAACGCAAACGGACAACGAAAAAAGGGGGGTGCAACACAAGGACTTCCCAGGGGGTCACCAATCCTAGTACTACTCTCGCCCAAGCACGCTTAACTGCGGAGTTCTGATGGGATCCGGTGCATTAGTGCTGGTATGATCGCACCCAAAATACTATCCATGTTTATTGTTTTTATGTGTTACAAGACGCAGAACCTCCTTTGTTTTGGTACGCGTGGCGTGGGACCCACGTGACCGATCGGCTCCGTTACAAAAATACGAAAACCATCAACCACGAACCGGAGGGCAGCCGAGCATAGAAATAGCAAGAAAGAACGGGAAAAAAAACACGTAAAATCTAGAAAAAACGCAAACGGACAACGAAAAAAGGAGGGGTGCAACACGAGGACTTCCTAGGGGGTCACCCATCCTAGTACTACTCTCGCCCAAGCACGCTTAACTGCGGAGTTCTGATGGGATCTGGTGCATTAGTGCTGGTATGATCGCACCCGAAATACTATCCATGTTTATTGTTTTTATGTGTTACAAGACGCAGAACCTCCTTTGTTTTGGTACGCGTGGCGTGGGACCCACGTGACCGATCGGCTCCGTTACAAAAATACGAAAACCATCAACCACGAATCGGAGGGCAGCCGAGCATAGAAATAGCAAGAAAGAAAGGGAAAACAAAACACGTAAAATCTAGAAAAAACGCAAACGGACAACGAAAAAAGGGGGGGTGCAACACGAGGACTTCCCAGGGGGTCACCCATCCTAGTACTACTCTCGCCCAAGCACGCTTAACTGCGGAGTTCTGATGGGATCCAGTGCATTAGTGCTGTATGATCGCACCGGAAATACTATCCATGTTTATTGTTTTTATGTGTTACAAGACGCAGAACCTCCTTTGTTTTGGTACGCGTGGCGTGGGACCCACGTGACCGATCGGCTCCGTTACAAAAATACGAAAACCATCAACCACGAACCGGAGGGCAGCCGAGCATAGAAATAGCAAGAAAGAAAGGGAAAAAAAACACGTAAAATCTAGAAAAAACGCAAACGGACAACGAAAAAAGGAGGGGTGCAACACGAGGACTTCCCAGGGGGTCACCCATCCTAGTACTACTCTCGCCCAAGCACGCTTAACTGCGGAGTTCTGATGGGATCCGGTGCATTAGTGCTGGTATGATCGCACCCGAAATACTATCCATGTTTATTGTTTTTATGTGTTACAAGACGCAGAACCTCCTTTGTTTTGGTACGCGTGGCGTGGGACCCACGTGACCGATCGGCTCCGTTACAAAAATACGAAAACCATCAACCACGAACCGGAGGGCAGCCGAGCATAGAAATAGCAAGAAAGAAAGGGAAAACAAAACACGTAAAATCTAGAAAAAACGCAAACGGACAACGAAAAAAGGGGGGGTGCAACACGAGGACTTCCCAGGGGGTCACCCATCCTATGACTACTCTCGCCCAAGCACGCTTAACTGCGGAGTTCTAATGGGATATGGTGCATTAGTGCTGGTATGATCGCACCCGAAATACTATCCATGTTTATTGTTTTTATGTGTTACAAGACGCAGAACCTCCTTTGTTTTGGTACGCGTGGCGTGGGACCCACGTGACCGATCGGCTCCGTTACAAAAATACGAAAACCATCAACCACGAACCGGAGGACAGCCGAGCATAGAAATAGCAAGAAAGAAAGGAAAAAAAAACATGTAAAATCTAGAAAAAACGCAAACGGACAACGAAAAAAGGGGGGTGCAACACAAGGACTTCCCAGGGGGTCACCAATCCTAGTACTACTCTCGCCCAAGCACGCTTAACTGCGGAGTTCTGATGGGATCCGGTGCATTAGTGTTGGTATGATCGCACCCGAAATACTATCCATGTTTATTGTTTTTATGTGTTACAAGACGCAGAACCTCCTTTGTTTTGGTACGCGTGGCGTGGGACCCACGTGACCGATCGGCTCCGTTACAAAAATACGAAAACCATCAACCACGAACCGGAGGGCAGCCGAGCATAGAAATAGCAAGAAAGAAAGGGAAAAAAAACACGTAAAATCTAGAAAAAACGCAAACGGACAACGAAAAAAGGGGGGGTGCAACACGAGGACTTCCCAGGGGGTCACCCATCCTAGTACTACTATCGCCCAAGCACGCTTAACTGCGGAGTTCTGATGGGATCCGGTGCACTAGTGCTGGTATGATCGCACCCGAAATACTATCCATGTTTATTGTTTTTATGTGTTACAAGACGCAGAACCTCCTTTGTTTTGGTACGCGTGGCGTGGGACCCACGTGACCGATCGACTCCGTTACAAAAATACGAAAACCATCAACCACGAACCGGAGGGCAGCCGAGCATAGAAATAGCAAGAAAGAAAGGGAAAAAAAACACGTAAAATCTAGAAAAAACGCAAACGGACAACGAAAAAAGGGGGGGTGCAACACGAGGACTTCCCAGGGGGTCACCCATCCTATGACTACTCTCGCCCAAGCACGCTTAACTGCGGAGTTCTAATGGGATATGGTGCATTAGTGCTGGTATGATCGCACCCGAAATACTATCCATGTTTATTGTTTTTATGTGTTACAAGACGCAGAACCTCCTTTGTTTTGGTACGCGTGGCGTGGGACCCACGTGACCGATCGGCTCCGTTACAAAAATACGAAAACCATCAACCACGAACCGGAGGACAGCCGAGCATAGAAATAGCAAGAAAGAAAGGAAAAAAAAACATGTAAAATCTAGAAAAAACGCAAACGGACAACGAAAAAAGGGGGGTGCAACACAAGGACTTCCCAGGGGGTCACCAATCCTACTACTACTCTCGCCCAAGCACGCTTAACTGCGGAGTTCTGATGGGATCCGGTGCATTAGTGCTGGTATGATCGCACCCAAAATACTATCCATGTTTATTGTTTTTATGTGTTACAAGACGCAGAACCTCCTTTGTTTTGGTACGCGTGGCGTGGGACCCACGTGACCGATCGGCTCCGTTACAAAAATACGAAAACCATCAACCACGAACCGGAGGGCAGCCGAGCATAGAAATAGCAAGAAAGAACGGGAAAAAAAACACGTAAAATCTAGAAAAAACGCAAACGGACAACGAAAAAAGGAGGGGTGCAACACGAGGACTTCCTAGGGGGTCACCCATCCTAGTACTACTCTCGCCCAAGCACGCTTAACTGCGGAGTTCTGATGGGATCTGGTGCATTAGTGCTGGTATGATCGCACCCGAAATACTATCCATGTTTATTGTTTTTATGTGTTACAAGACGCAGAACCTCCTTTGTTTTGGTACGCGTGGCGTGGGACCCACGTGACCGATCGGCTCCGTTACAAAAATACGAAAACCATCAACCACGAATCGGAGGGCAGCCGAGCATAGAAATAGCAAGAAAGAAAGGGAAAACAAATCACGTAAAATCTAGAAAAAACGCAAACGGACAACGAAAAAAGGGGGGGTGCAACACGAGGACTTCCCAGGGGGTCACCCATCCTAGTACTACTCTCGCCCAAGCACGATTAACTGCGGAGTTCTGATGGGATCCAGTGCATTAGTGCTGTATGATCGCACCGGAAATACTATCCATGTTTATTGTTTTTATGTGTTACAAGACGCAGAACCTCCTTTGTTTTGGTACGCGTGGCGTGGGACCCACGTGACCGATCGGCTCCGTTACAAAAATACGAAAACCATCAACCACGAACCGGAGGGCAGCCGAGCATAGAAATAGCAAGAAAGAAAGGGAAAAAAAAACACGTAAAATCTAGAAAAAACGCAAACGGACAACGAAAAAAGGAGGGGTGCAACACGAGGACTTCCCAGGGGGTCACCCATCCTAGTACTACTCTCGCCCAAGCACGCTTAACTGCGGAGTTCTGATGGGATCCGGTGCATTAGTGCTGGTATGATCGCACCCGAAATACTATCCATGTTTATTGTTTTTATGTGTTACAAGACGCAGAACCTCCTTTGTTTTGGTACGCGTGGCGTGGGACCCACGTGACCGATCGGCTCCGTTACAAAAATACGAAAACCATCAACCACGAACCGGAGGGCAGCCGAGCATAGAAATAGCAAGAAAGAAAGGGAAAACAAAACACGTAAAATCTAGAAAAAACGCAAACGGACAACGAAAAAAGGGGGGGTGCAACACGAGGACTTCCCAGGGGGTCACCCATCCTAGTACTACTCTCGCCCAAGCACGCTTAACTGCGGAGTTCTGATGGGATCCAGTGCATTAGTGCTGTATGATCGCACCGGAAATACTATCCATGTTTATTGTTTTTATGTGTTACAAGACGCAGAACCTCCTTTGTTTTGGTACGCGTGGCGTGGGACCCACGTGACCGATCGGCTCCGTTACAAAAATACGAAAACCATCAACCACGAACCGGAGGGCAGCCGAGCATAGAAATAGCAAGAAAGAAAGGGAAAAAAAAACACGTAAAATCTAGAAAAAACGCAAACGGACAACGAAAAAAGGAGGGGTGCAACACGAGGACTTCCCAGGGGGTCACCCATCCTAGTACTACTCTCGCCCAAGCACGCTTAACTGC
Organism: Lactuca saligna; assembly: GCF_052625555.1. NCBI lineage: Eukaryota > Viridiplantae > Streptophyta > Magnoliopsida > Asterales > Asteraceae > Lactuca > Lactuca saligna. The sequence goes on from NC_136417.1 coordinate 154,074,039, forward strand.
GGAGTTCTGATGGGATCCGGTGCATTAGTGCTGGTATGATCGCACCCGAAATACTATCCATGTTTATTGTTTTTATGTGTTACAAGACGCAGAACCTCCTTTGTTTTGGTACGCGTGGCGTGGGACCCACGTGACCGATCGGCTCCGTTACAAAAATACGAAAACCATCAACCACGAACCGGAGGGCAGCCGAGCATAGAAATAGCAAGAAAGAAAGGGAAAACAAAACACGTAAAATCTAGAAAAAACGCAAACGGACAACGAAAAAAGGGGGGGTGCAACACGAGGACTTCCCAGGGGGTCACCCATCCTAGTACTACTCTCGCCCAAGCACGCTTAACTGTGGAGTTCTGATGGGATCCGGTGCATTAGTGCTGGTATGATCGCACCCGAAATACTATCCATGTTTATTGTTTTTATGTGTTACAAGACGCAGAACCTCCTTTGTTTTGGTACGCGTGGCGTGGGACCCACGTGACCGATCGGCTCCGTTACAAAAATACGAAAACCATCAACCACGAACCGGAGGGCAGCCGAGCATAGAAATAGCTAGAAAGAAAGGGAAAAAAAAACACGTAAAATCTAGAAAAAACGCAAACGGACAACGAAAAAAGGAGGGGTGCAACACGAGGACTTCCCAGGGGGTCACCCATCCTAGTACTACTCTCGCCCAAGCACGCTTAACTGCGGAGTTCTGATGGGATCCGGTGCATTAGTGCTGGTATGATCGCACCCGAAATACTATCCATGTTTATTGTTTTTATGTGTTACAAGACGCAGAACCTCCTTTGTTTTGGTACGCGTGGCGTGGGACCCACGTGACCGATCGGCTCCGTTACAAAAATACGAAAACCATCAACCACGAACCGGAGGGCAGCCGAGCATAGAAATAGCAAGAAAGAAAGGGAAAAAAAAACACGTAAAATCTAGAAAAAACGCAAACGGACAACGAAAAAAGGAGGGGTGCAACACGAGGACTTCCCAGGGGGTCACCCATCCTAGTACTACTCTCGCCCAAGCACGCTTAACTGCGGAGTTCTGATGGGATCCGGTGCATTAGTGCTGGTATGATCGCACCCGAAATACTATCCATGTTTATTGTTTTTATGTGTTACAAGACGCAGAACCTCCTTTGTTTTGGTACGCGTGGCGTGGGACCCACGTGACCGATCGGCTCCGTTACAAAAATACGAAAACCATCAACCACGAACCGGAGGGCAGCCGAGCATAGAAATAGCAAGAAAGAAAGGGAAAACAAAACACGTAAAATCTAGAAAAAACGCAAACGGACAACGAAAAAAGGGGGGGTGCAACACGAGGACTTCCCAGGGGGTCACCCATCCTAGTACTACTCTCGCCCAAGCACGCTTAACTGTGGAGTTCTGATGGGATCCGGTGCATTAGTGCTGGTATGATCGCACCCGAAATACTATCCATGTTTATTGTTTTTATGTGTTACAAGACGCAGAACCTCCTTTGTTTTGGTACGCGTGGCGTGGGACCCACGTGACCGATCGGCTCCGTTACAAAAATACGAAAACCATCAACCACGAACCGGAGGGCAGCCGAGCATAGAAATAGCAAGAAAGAAAGGGAAAAAAAAACACGTAAAATCTAGAAAAAACGCAAACGGACAACGAAAAAAGGAGGGGTGCAACACGAGGACTTCCCAGGGGGTCACCCATCCTAGTACTACTCTCGCCCAAGCACGCTTAACTGCGGAGTTCTGATGGGATCCGGTGCATTAGTGCTGGTATGATCGCACCCGAAATACTATCCATGTTTATTGTTTTTATGTGTTACAAGACGCAGAACCTCCTTTGTTTTGGTACGCGTGGCGTGGGACCCACGTGACCGATCGGCTCCGTTACAAAAATACAAAAACCATCAACCACGAACCGGAGGGCAGCCGAGCATAGAAATAGCAAGAAAGAAAGGGAAAACAAAACACGTAAAATCTAGAAAAAACGCAAACGGACAACGAAAAAAGGGGGGGGTGCAACACGAGGACTTCCCAGGGGGTCACCCATCCTAGTACTACTCTCGCCCAAGCACGCTTAACTGCGGAGTTCTGATGGGATCCAGTGCATTAGTGCTGTATGATCGCACCGGAAATACTATCCATGTTTATTGTTTTTATGTGTTACAAGACGCAGAACCTCCTTTGTTTTGGTACGCGTGGCGTGGGACCCACGTGACCGATCGGCTCCGTTACAAAAATACGAAAACCATCAACCACGAACCGGAGGGCAGCCGAGCATAGAAATAGCAAGAAAGAAAGGGAAAAAAAAACACGTAAAATCTAGAAAAAACGCAAACGGACAACGAAAAAAGGAGGGGTGCAACACGAGGACTTCCCAGGGGGTCACCCATCCTAGTACTACTCTCGCCCAAGCACGCTTAACTGCGGAGTTCTGATGGGATCCGGTGCATTAGTGCTGGTATGATCGCACCCGAAATACTATCCATGTTTATTGTTTTTATGTGTTACAAGACGCAGAACCTCCTTTGTTTTGGTACGCGTGGCGTGGGACCCACGTGACCGATCGGCTCCGTTACAAAAATACGAAAACCATCAACCACGAACCGGAGGGCAGCCGAGCATAGAAATAGCAAGAAAGAAAGGGAAAACAAAACACGTAAAATCTAGAAAAAACGCAAACGGACAACGAAAAAAGGGGGGGTGCAACACGAGGACTTCCCAGGGGGTCACCCATCCTAGTACTACTCTCGCCCAAGCACGCTTAACTGCGGAGTTCTGATGGGATCCAGTGCATTAGTGCTGTATGATCGCACCGGAAATACTATCCATGTTTATTGTTTTTATGTGTTACAAGATGCAGAACCTCCTTTGTTTTGGTACGCGTGGCGTGGGACCCACGTGACCGATCGGCTCCGTTACAAAAATACGAAAACCATCAACCACGAACCGGAGGGCAGCCGAGCATAGAAATAGCAAGAAAGAAAGGAAAAAAAAACACGTAAAATCTAGAAAAACGCAAACGGACAACGAAAAAAGGGGGGTGCAACACGAGGACTTCCCAGGGGGTCACCCATCCTAGTACTACTCTCGCCCAAGCACGCTTAACTGCGAAGTTCTGATGGGATCCGGTGCATTAGTGTTGGTATGATCGCACCCGAAATACTATCCATGTTTATTGTTTTTATGTGTTACAAGACGCAGAACCTCCTTTGTTTTGGTACGCGTGGCGTGGGACCCACGTGACCGATCGGCTCCGTTACAAAAATACGAAAACCATCAACCACGAACCGGAGGGCAGCCGAGCATAGAAATAGCAAGAAAGAAAGGGAAAAAAAAACACGTAAAATCTAGAAAAAACGCAAACGGACAACGAAAAAAGGGGGGGTGCAACACGAGGACTTCCCAGGGGGTCACCCATCCTAGTACTACTCTCGCCCAACCACGCTTAACTGCGGAGTTCTGATGGGATCCGGTGCACTAGTGCTGGTATGATCGCACCCGAAATACTATCCATGTTTATTGTTTTTATGTGTTACAAGACGCAGAACCTCCTTTGTTTTGGTACGCGTGGCGTGGGACCCACGTGACCGATCGGCTCCGTTACAAAAATACGAAAACCATCAACCACGAACCGGAGGGCAGCCGAGCATAGAAATAGCAAGAAAGAAAGGGAAAAAAAAACACGTAAAATCTAGAAAAAACGCAAACGGACAACGAAAAAAGGGGGGGTGCAACACGAGGACTTCCCAGGGGGTCACCCATCCTATGACTACTCTCGCCCAAGCACGCTTAACTGCGGAGTTCTAATGGGATATGGTGCATTAGTGCTGGTATGATCGCACCCGAAATACTATCCATGTTTATTGTTTTTATGTGTTACAAGACGCAGAACCTCCTTTGTTTTGGTACGCGTGGCGTGGGACCCACGTGACCGATCGGCTCCGTTACAAAAATACGAAAACCATCAACCACGAACCGGAGGACAGCCGAGCATAGAAATAGCAAGAAAGAAAGGAAAAAAAAACATGTAAAATCTAGAAAAAACGCAAACGGACAACGAAAAAAGGGGGGTGCAACACAAGGACTTCCCAGGGGGTCACCAATCCTACTACTACTCTCGCCCAAGCACGCTTAACTGCGGAGTTCTGATGGGATCCGGTGCATTAGTGCTGGTATGATCGCACCCAAAATACTATCCATGTTTATTGTTTTTATGTGTTACAAGACGCAGAACCTCCTTTGTTTTGGTACGCGTGGCGTGGGACCCACGTGACCGATCGGCTCCGTTACAAAAATACGAAAACCATCAACCACGAACCGGAGGGCAGCCGAGCATAGAAATAGCAAGAAAGAACGGGAAAAAAAACACGTAAAATCTAGAAAAAACGCAAACGGACAACGAAAAAAGGGGGGGTGCAACACGAGGACTTCCCAGGGGGTCACCCATCCTAGTACTACTCTCGCCCAAGCACGCTTAACTGTGGAGTTCTGATGGGATCCGGTGCATTAGTGCTGGTATGATCGCACCCGAAATACTATCCATGTTTATTGTTTTTATGTGTTACAAGACGCAGAACCTCCTTTGTTTTGGTACGCGTGGCGTGGGACCCACGTGACCGATCGGCTCCGTTACAAAAATACGAAAACCATCAACCACGAACCGGAGGGCAGCCGAGCATAGAAATAGCAAGAAAGAAAGGGAAAAAAAAACACGTAAAATCTAGAAAAAACGCAAACGGACAACGAAAAAAGGAGGGGTGCAACACGAGGACTTCCCAGGGGGTCACCCATCCTAGTACTACTCTCGCCCAAGCACGCTTAACTGCGGAGTTCTGATGGGATCCGGTGCATTAGTGCTGGTATGATCGCACCCGAAATACTATCCATGTTTATTGTTTTTATGTGTTACAAGACGCAGAACCTCCTTTGTTTTGGTACGCGTGGCGTGGGACCCACGTGACCGATCGGCTCCGTTACAAAAATACGAAAACCATCAACCACGAACCGGAGGGCAGCCGAGCATAGAAATAGCAAGAAAGAAAGGGAAAACAAAACACGTAAAATCTAGAAAAAACGCAAACGGACAACGAAAAAAGGGGGGGTGCAACACGAGGACTTCCCAGGGGGTCACCCATCCTAGTACTACTCTCGCCCAAGCACGCTTAACTGCGGAGTTCTGATGGGATCCAGTGCATTAGTGCTGTATGATCGCACCGGAAATACTATCCATGTTTATTGTTTTTATGTGTTACAAGACGCAGAACCTCCTTTGTTTTGGTACGCGTGGCGTGGGACCCACGTGACCGATCGGCTCCGTTACAAAAATACGAAAACCATCAACCACGAACCGGAGGGCAGCCGAGCATAGAAATAGCAAGAAAGAAAGGGAAAAAAAAACACGTAAAATCTAGAAAAAACGCAAACGGACAACGAAAAAAGGAGGGGTGCAACACGAGGACTTCCCAGGGGGTCACCCATCCTAGTACTACTCTCGCCCAAGCACGCTTAACTGCGGAGTTCTGATGGGATCCGGTGCATTAGTGCTGGTATGATCGCACCCGAAATACTATCCATGTTTATTGTTTTTATGTGTTACAAGACGCAGAACCTCCTTTGTTTTGGTACGCGTGGCGTGGGACCCACGTGACCGATCGGCTCCGTTACAAAAATACGAAAACCATCAACCACGAACCGGAGGGCAGCCGAGCATAGAAATAGCAAGAAAGAAAGGGAAAACAAAACACGTAAAATCTAGAAAAAACGCAAACGGACAACGAAAAAAGGGGGGGTGCAACACGAGGACTTCCCAGGGGGTCACCCATCCTAGTACTACTCTCGCCCAAGCACGCTTAACTGCGGAGTTCTGATGGGATCCAGTGCATTAGTGCTGTATGATCGCACCGGAAATACTATCCATGTTTATTGTTTTTATGTGTTACAAGATGCAGAACCTCCTTTGTTTTGGTACGCGTGGCGTGGGACCCACGTGACCGATCGGCTCCGTTACAAAAATACGAAAACCATCAACCACGAACCGGAGGGCAGCCGAGCATAGAAATAGCAAGAAAGAAAGGAAAAAAAAACACGTAAAATCTAGAAAAACGCAAACGGACAACGAAAAAAGGGGGGTGCAACACGAGGACTTCCCAGGGGGTCACCCATCCTAGTACTACTCTCGCCCAAGCACGCTTAACTGCGAAGTTCTGATGGGATCCGGTGCATTAGTGTTGGTATGATCGCACCCGAAATACTATCCATGTTTATTGTTTTTATGTGTTACAAGACGCAGAACCTCCTTTGTTTTGGTACGCGTGGCGTGGGACCCACGTGACCGATCGGCTCCGTTACAAAAATACGAAAACCATCAACCACGAACCGGAGGGCAGCCGAGCATAGAAATAGCAAGAAAGAAAGGGAAAAAAAAACACGTAAAATCTAGAAAAAACGCAAACGGACAACGAAAAAAGGGGGGGTGCAACACGAGGACTTCCCAGGGGGTCACCCATCCTAGTACTACTCTCGCCCAAGCACGCTTAACTGCGGAGTTCTGATGGGATCCGGTGCACTAGTGCTGGTATGATCGCACCCGAAATACTATCCATGTTTATTGTTTTTATGTGTTACAAGACGCAGAACCTCCTTTGTTTTGGTACGCGTGGCGTGGGACCCACGTGACCGATCGGCTCCGTTACAAAAATACGAAAACCATCAACCACGAACCGGAGGGCAGCCGAGCATAGAAATAGCAAGAAAGAAAGGGAAAAAAAAACACGTAAAATCTAGAAAAAACGCAAACGGACAACGAAAAAAGGGGGGGTGCAACACGAGGACTTCCCAGGGGGTCACCCATCCTATGACTACTCTCGCCCAAGCACGCTTAACTGCGGAGTTCTAATGGGATATGGTGCATTAGTGCTGGTATGATCGCACCCGAAATACTATCCATGTTTATTGTTTTTATGTGTTACAAGACGCAGAACCTCCTTTGTTTTGGTACGCGTGGCGTGGGACCCACGTGACCGATCGGCTCCGTTACAAAAATACGAAAACCATCAACCACGAACCGGAGGACAGCCGAGCATAGAAATAGCAAGAAAGAAAGGAAAAAAAAACATGTAAAATCTAGAAAAAACGCAAACGGACAACGAAAAAAGGGGGGTGCAACACAAGGACTTCCCAGGGGGTCACCAATCCTACTACTACTCTCGCCCAAGCACGCTTAACTGCGGAGTTCTGATGGGATCCGGTGCATTAGTGCTGGTATGATCGCACCCAAAATACTATCCATGTTTATTGTTTTTATGTGTTACAAGACGCAGAACCTCCTTTGTTTTGGTACGCGTGGCGTGGGACCCACGTGACCGATCGGCTCCGTTACAAAAATACGAAAACCATCAACCACGAACCGGAGGGCAGCCGAGCATAGAAATAGCAAGAAAGAACGGGAAAAAAAACACGTAAAATCTAGAAAAAACGCAAACGGACAACGAAAAAAGGAGGGGTGCAACACGAGGACTTCCTAGGGGGTCACCCATCCTAGTACTACTCTCGCCCAAGCACGCTTAACTGCGGAGTTCTGATGGGATCTGGTGCATTAGTGCTGGTATGATCGCACCCGAAATACTATCCATGTTTATTGTTTTTATGTGTTACAAGACGCAGAACCTCCTTTGTTTTGGTACGCGTGGCGTGGGACCCACGTGACCGATCGGCTCCGTTACAAAAATACGAAAACCATCAACCACGAATCGGAGGGCAGCCGAGCATAGAAATAGCAAGAAAGAAAGGGAAAACAAAACACGTAAAATCTAGAAAAAACGCAAACGGACAACGAAAAAAGGGGGGGTGCAACACGAGGACTTCCCAGGGGGTCACCCATCCTAGTACTACTCTCGCCCAAGCACGCTTAACTGCGGAGTTCTGATGGGATCCAGTGCATTAGTGCTGTATGATCGCACCCGAAATACTATCCATGTTTATTGTTTTTATGTGTTACAAGACGCAGAACCTCCTTTGTTTTGGTACGCGTGGCGTGGGACCCACGTGACCGATCGGCTCCGTTACAAAAATACGAAAACCATCAACCACGAACCGGAGGGCAGCCGAGCATAGAAATAGCAAGAAAGAAAGGGAAAAAAAACACGTAAAATCTAGAAAAAACGCAAACGGACAACGAAAAAAGGAGGGGTGCAACACGAGGACTTCCCAGGGGGTCACCCATCCTAGTACTACTCTCGCCCAAGCACGCTTAACTGCGGAGTTCTGATGGGATCCGGTGCATTAGTGCTGGTATGATCGCACCCGAAATACTATCCATGTTTATTGTTTTTATGTGTTACAAGACGCAGAACCTCCTTTGTTTTGGTACGCGTGGCGTGGGACCCACGTGACCGATCGGCTCCGTTACAAAAATACGAAAACCATCAACCACGAACCGGAGGGCAGCCGAGCATAGAAATAGCAAGAAAGAAAGGGAAAACAAAACACGTAAAATCTAGAAAAAACGCAAACGGACAACGAAAAAAGGGGGGGTGCAACACGAGGACTTCCCAGGGGGTCACCCATCCTAGTACTACTCTCGCCCAAGCACGCTTAACTGCGGAGTTCTGATGGGATCCAGTGCATTAGTGCTGTATGATCGCACCGGAAATACTATCCATGTTTATTGTTTTTATGTGTTACAAGATGCAGAACCTCCTTTGTTTTGGTACGCGTGGCGTGGGACCCACGTGACCGATCGGCTCCGTTACAAAAATACGAAAACCATCAACCACGAACCGGAGGGCAGCCGAGCATAGAAATAGCAAGAAAGAAAGGAAAAAAAAAACACGTAAAATCTAGAAAAACGCAAACGGACAACGAAAAAAGGGGGGTGCAACACGAGGACTTCCCAGGGGGTCACCCATCCTATGACTACTCTCGCCCAAGCACGCTTAACTGCGGAGTTCTAATGGGATATGGTGCATTAGTGCTGGTATGATCGCACCCGAAATACTATCCATGTTTATTGTTTTTATGTGTTACAAGACGCAGAACCTCCTTTGTTTTGGTACGCGTGGCGTGGGACCCACGTGACCGATCGGCTCCGTTATAAAAATACGAAAACCATCAACCACGAACCGGAGGACAGCCGAGCATAGAAATAGCAAGAAAGAAAGGAAAAAAAAACATGTAAAATCTAGAAAAAACGCAAACGGACAACGAAAAAAGGGGGGTGCAACACAAGGACTTCCCAGGGGGTCACCAATCCTACTACTACTCTCGCCCAAGCACGCTTAACTGCGGAGTTCTGATGGGATCCGGTGCATTAGTGCTGGTATGATCGCACCCAAAATACTATCCATGTTTATTGTTTTTATGTGTTACAAGACGCAGAACCTCCTTTGTTTTGGTACGCGTGGCGTGGGACCCACGTGACCGATCGGCTCCGTTACAAAAATACGAAAACCATCAACCACGAACCGGAGGGCAGCCGAGCATAGAAATAGCAAGAAAGAACGGGAAAAAAAACACGTAAAATCTAGAAAAAACGCAAACGGACAACGAAAAAAGGAGGGGTGCAACACGAGGACTTCCTAGGGGGTCACCCATCCTAGTACTACTCTCGCCCAAGCACGCTTAACTGCGGAGTTCTGATAGGATCTGGTGCATTAGTGCTGGTATGATCGCACCCGAAATACTATCCATGTTTATTGTTTTTATGTGTTACAAGACGCAGAACCTCCTTTGTTTTGGTACGCGTGGCGTGGGACCCACGTGACCGATCGGCTCCGTTACAAAAATACGAAAACCATCAACCACGAATCGGAGGGCAGCCGAGCATAGAAATAGCAAGAAAGAAAGGGAAAACAAAACACGTAAAATCTAGAAAAAACGCAAACGGACAACGAAAAAAGGGGGGGTGCAACACGAGGACTTCCCAGGGGGTCACCCATCCTAGTACTACTCTCGCCCAAGCACGCTTAACTGCGGAGTTCTAATGGGATCCAGTGCATTAGTGCTGTATGATCGCACCGGAAATACTATCCATGTTTATTGTTTTTATGTGTTACAAGACGCAGAACCTCCTTTGTTTTGGTACGCGTGGCGTGGGACCCACGTGACCGATCGGCTCCGTTACAAAAATACGAAAACCATCAACCACGAACCGGAGGGCAGCCGAGCATAGAAATAGCAAGAAAGAAAGGGAAAAAAAAACACGTAAAATCTAGAAAAAACGCAAACGGACAACGAAAAAAGGAGGGGTGCAACACGAGGACTTCCCAGGGGGTCACCCATCCTAGTACTACTCTCGCCCAAGCACGCTTAACTGCGGAGTTCTGATGGGATCCGGTGCATTAGTGCTGGTATGATCGCACCCGAAATACTATCCATGTTTATTGTTTTTATGTGTTACAAGACGCAGAACCTCCTTTGTTTTGGTACGCGTGGCGTGGGACCCACGTGACCGATCGGCTCCGTTACAAAAATACGAAAACCATCAACCACGAACCGGAGGGCAGCCGAGCATAGAAATAGCAAGAAAGAAAGGGAAAACAAAACACGTAAAATCTAGAAAAAACGCAAACGGACAACGAAAAAAGGGGGGGTGCAACACGAGGACTTCCCAGGGGGTCACCCATCCTAGTACTACTCTCGCCCAAGCACGCTTAACTGCGGAGTTCTGATGGGATCCAGTGCATTAGTGCTGTATGATCGCACCGGAAATACTATCCATGTTTATTGTTTTTATGTGTTACAAGATGCAGAACCTCCTTTGTTTTGGTACGCGTGGCGTGGGACCCACGTGACCGATCGGCTCCGTTACAAAAATACGAAAACCATCAACCACGAACCGGAGGGCAGCCGAGCATAGAAATAGCAAGAAAGAAAGGAAAAAAAAACACGTAAAATCTAGAAAAACGCAAACGGACAACGAAAAAAGGGGGGTGCAACACGAGGACTTCCCAGGGGGTCACCCATCCTAGTACTACTCTCGCCCAAGCACGCTTAACTGCGAAGTTCTGATGGGATCCGGTGCATTAGTGTTGGTATGATCGCACCCGAAATACTATCCATGTTTATTGTTTTTATGTGTTACAAGACGCAGAACCTCCTTTGTTTTGGTACGCGTGGCGTGGGACCCACGTGACCGATCGGCTCCGTTACAAAAATACGAAAACCATCAACCACGAACCGGAGGGCAGCCGAGCATAGAAATAGCAAGAAAGAAAGGGAAAAAAAAACACGTAAAATCTAGAAAAAACGCAAACGGACAACGAAAAAAGGGGGGGTGCAACACGAGGACTTCCCAGGGGGTCACCCATCCTAGTACTACTCTCGCCCAAGCACGCTTAACTGCGGAGTTCTGATGGGATCCGGTGCACTAGTGCTGGTATGATCGCACCCGAAATACTATCCATGTTTATTGTTTTTATGTGTTACAAGACGCAGAACCTCCTTTGTTTTGGTACGCGTGGCGTGGGACCCACGTGACCGATCGGCTCCGTTACAAAAATACGAAAACCATCAACCACGAACCGGAGGGCAGCCGAGCATAGAAATAGCAAGAAAGAAAGGGAAAAAAAAACACGTAAAATCTAGAAAAAACGCAAACGGACAACGAAAAAAGGGGGGGTGCAACACGAGGACTTCCCAGGGGGTCACCCATCCTATGACTACTCTCGCCCAAGCACGCTTAACTGCGGAGTTCTAATGGGATATGGTGCATTAGTGCTGGTATGATCGCACCCGAAATACTATCCATGTTTATTGTTTTTATGTGTTACAAGACGCAGAACCTCCTTTGTTTTGGTACGCGTGGCGTGGGACCCACGTGACCGATCGGCTCCGTTACAAAAATACGAAAACCATCAACCACGAACCGGAGGACAGCCGAGCATAGAAATAGCAAGAAAGAATGGAAAAAAAAACATGTAAAATCTAGAAAAAACGCAAACGGACAACGAAAAAAGGGGGGTGCAACACAAGGACTTCCCAGGGGGTCACCAATCCTACTACTACTCTCGCCCAAGCACGCTTAACTGCGGAGTTCTGATGGGATCCGGTGCATTAGTGCTGGTATGATCGCACCCAAAATACTATCCATGTTTATTGTTTTTATGTGTTACAAGACGCAGAACCTCCTTTGTTTTGGTACGCGTGGCGTGGGACCCACGTGACCGATCGGCTCCGTTACAAAAATACGAAAACCATCAACCACGAACCGGAGGGCAGCCGAGCATAGAAATAGCAAGAAAGAACGGGAAAAAAAACACGTAAAATCTAGAAAAAACGCAAACGGACAACGAAAAAAGGAGGGGTGCAACACGAGGACTTCCTAGGGGGTCACCCATCCTAGTACTACTCTCGCCCAAGCACGCTTAACTGCGGAGTTCTGATGGGATCTGGTGCATTAGTGCTGGTATGATCGCACCCGAAATACTATCCATGTTTATTGTTTTTATGTGTTACAAGACGCAGAACCTCCTTTGTTTTGGTACGCGTGGCGTGGGACCCACGTGACCGATCGGCTCCGTTACAAAAATACGAAAACCATCAACCACGAATCGGAGGGCAGCCGAGCATAGAAATAGCAAGAAAGAAAGGGAAAACAAAACACGTAAAATCTAGAAAAAACGCAAACGGACAACGAAAAAAGGGGGGGTGCAACACGAGGACTTCCCAGGGGGTCACCCATCCTAGTACTACTATCGCCCAAGCACGCTTAACTGCGGAGTTCTGATGGGATCCAGTGCATTAGTGCTGTATGATCGCACCCGAAATACTATCCATGTTTATTGTTTTTATGTGTTACAAGACGCAGAACCTCCTTTGTTTTGGTACGCGTGGCGTGGGACCCACGTGACCGATCGGCTCCGTTACAAAAATACGAAAACCATCAACCACGAACCGGAGGGCAGCCGAGCATAGAAATAGCAAGAAAGAAAGGGAAAAAAAAACACGTAAAATCTAGAAAAAACGCAAACGGACAACGAAAAAAGGAGGGGTGCAACACGAGGACTTCCCAGGGGGTCACCCATCCTAGTACTACTCTCGCCCAAGCACGCTTAACTGCGGAGTTCTGATGGGATCCGGTGCATTAGTGCTGGTATGATCGCACCCGAAATACTATCCATGTTTATTGTTTTTATGTGTTACAAGACGCAGAACCTCCTTTGTTTTGGTACGCGTGGCGTGGGACCCACGTGACCGATCGGCTCCGTTACAAAAATACGAAAACCATCAACCACGAACCGGAGGGCAGCCGAGCATAGAAATAGCAAGAAAGAAAGGGAAAACAAAACACGTAAAATCTAGAAAAAACGCAAACGGACAACGAAAAAAGGGGGGGTGCAACACGAGGACTTCCCAGGGGGTCACCCATCCTAGTACTACTCTCGCCCAAGCACGCTTAACTGCGGAGTTCTGATGGGATCCAGTGCATTAGTGCTGTATGATCGCACCGGAAATACTATCCATGTTTATTGTTTTTATGTGTTACAAGATGCAGAACCTCCTTTGTTTTGGTACGCGTGGCGTGGGACCCACGTGACCGATCGGCTCCGTTACAAAAATACGAAAACCATCAACCACGAACCGGAGGGCAGCCGAGCATAGAAATAGCAAGAAAGAAAGGAAAAAAAAAACACGTAAAATCTAGAAAAACGCAAACGGACAACGAAAAAAGGGGGGTGCAACACGAGGACTTCCCAGGGGGTCACCCATCCTATGACTACTCTCGCCCAAGCACGCTTAACTGCGGAGTTCTAATGGGATATGGTGCATTAGTGCTGGTATGATCGCACCCGAAATACTATCCATGTTTATTGTTTTTATGTGTTACAAGACGCAGAACCTCCTTTGTTTTGGTACGCGTGGCGTGGGACCCACGTGACCGATCGGCTCCGTTATAAAAATACGAAAACCATCAACCACGAACCGGAGGACAGCCGAGCATAGAAATAGCAAGAAAGAAAGGAAAAAAAAACATGTAAAATCTAGAAAAAACGCAAACGGACAACGAAAAAAGGAGGGGTGCAACACGAGGACTTCCTAGGGGGTCACCCATCCTAGTACTACTCTCGCCCAAGCACGCTTAACTGCGGAGTTCTGATAGGATCTGGTGCATTAGTGCTGGTATGATCGCACCCGAAATACTATCCATGTTTATTGTTTTTATGTGTTACAAGACGCAGAACCTCCTTTGTTTTGGTACGCGTGGCGTGGGACCCACGTGACCGATCGGCTCCGTTACAAAAATACGAAAACCATCAACCACGAATCGGAGGGCAGCCGAGCATAGAAATAGCAAGAAAGAAAGGGAAAACAAAACACGTAAAATCTAGAAAAAACGCAAACGGACAACGAAAAAAGGGGGGGTGCAACACGAGGACTTCCCAGGGGGTCACCCATCCTAGTACTACTATCGCCCAAGCACGCTTAACTGCGGAGTTCTGATGGGATCCAGTGCATTAGTGCTGTATGATCGCACCCGAAATACTATCCATGTTTATTGTTTTTATGTGTTACAAGACGCAGAACCTCCTTTGTTTTGGTACGCGTGGCGTGGGACCCACGTGACCGATCGGCTCCGTTACAAAAATACGAAAACCATCAACCACGAACCGGAGGGCAGCCGAGCATAGAAATAGCAAGAAAGAAAGGGAAAAAAAAACACGTAAAATCTAGAAAAAACGCAAACGGACAACGAAAAAAGGAGGGGTGCAACACGAGGACTTCCCAGGGGGTCACCCATCCTAGTACTACTCTCGCCCAAGCACGCTTAACTGCGGAGTTCTGATGGGATCCGGTGCATTAGTGCTGGTATGATCGCACCCGAAATACTATCCATGTTTATTGTTTTTATGTGTTACAAGACGCAGAACCTCCTTTGTTTTGGTACGCGTGGCGTGGGACCCACGTGACCGATCGGCTCCGTTACAAAAATACGAAAACCATCAACCACGAACCGAAGGGCAGCCGAGCATAGAAATAGCAAGAAAGAAAGGGAAAACAAAACACGTAAAATCTAGAAAAAACGCAAACGGACAACGAAAAAAGGGGGGGTGCAACACGAGGACTTCCCAGGGGGTCACCCATCCTAGTACTACTCTCGCCCAAGCACGCTTAACTGCGGAGTTCTGATGGGATCCAGTGCATTAGTGCTGTATGATCGCACCGGAAATACTATCCATGTTTATTGTTTTTATGTGTTACAAGATGCAGAACCTCCTTTGTTTTGGTACGCGTGGCGTGGGACCCACGTGACCGATCGGCTCCGTTACAAAAATACGAAAACCATCAACCACGAACCGGAGGGCAGCCGAGCATAGAAATAGCAAGAAAGAAAGGAAAAAAAAAACACGTAAAATCTAGAAAAACGCAAACGGACAACGAAAAAAGGGGGGTGCAACACGAGGACTTCCCAGGGGGTCACCCATCCTATGACTACTCTCGCCCAAGCACGCTTAACTGCGGAGTTCTAATGGGATATGGTGCATTAGTGCTGGTATGATCGCACCCGAAATACTATCCATGTTTATTGTTTTTATGTGTTACAAGACGCAGAACCTCCTTTGTTTTGGTACGCGTGGCGTGGGACCCACGTGACCGATCGGCTCCGTTATAAAAATACGAAAACCATCAACCACGAACCGGAGGACAGCCGAGCATAGAAATAGCAAGAAAGAAAGGAAAAAAAAACATGTAAAATCTAGAAAAAACGCAAACGGACAACGAAAAAAGGGGGGTGCAACACAAGGACTTCCCAGGGGGTCACCAATCCTACTACTACTCTCGCCCAAGCACGCTTAACTGCGGAGTTCTGATGGGATCCGGTGCATTAGTGCTGGTATGATCGCACCCAAAATACTATCCATGTTTATTGTTTTTATGTGTTACAAGACGCAGAACCTCCTTTGTTTTGGTACGCGTGGCGTGGGACCCACGTGACCGATCGGCTCCGTTACAAAAATACGAAAACCATCAACCACGAACCGGAGGGCAGCCGAGCATAGAAATAGCAAGAAAGAACGGGAAAAAAAACACGTAAAATCTAGAAAAAACGCAAACGGACAACGAAAAAAGGAGGGGTGCAACACGAGGACTTCCTAGGGGGTCACCCATCCTAGTACTACTCTCGCCCAAGCACGCTTAACTGCGGAGTTCTGATAGGATCTGGTGCATTAGTGCTGGTATGATCGCACCCGAAATACTATCCATGTTTATTGTTTTTATGTGTTACAAGACGCAGAACCTCCTTTGTTTTGGTACGCGTGGCGTGGGACCCACGTGACCGATCGGCTCCGTTACAAAAATACGAAAACCATCAACCACGAATCGGAGGGCAGCCGAGCATAGAAATAGCAAGAAAGAAAGGGAAAACAAAACACGTAAAATCTAGAAAAAACGCAAACGGACAACGAAAAAAGGGGGGGTGCAACACGAGGACTTCCCAGGGGGTCACCCATCCTAGTACTACTCTCGCCCAAGCACGCTTAACTGCGGAGTTCTAATGGGATCCAGTGCATTAGTGCTGTATGATCGCACCGGAAATACTATCCATGTTTATTGTTTTTATGTGTTACAAGACGCAGAACCTCCTTTGTTTTGGTACGCGTGGCGTGGGACCCACGTGACCGATCGGCTCCGTTACAAAAATACGAAAACCATCAACCACGAACCGGAGGGCAGCCGAGCATAGAAATAGCAAGAAAGAAAGGGAAAAAAAAACACGTAAAATCTAGAAAAAACGCAAACGGACAACGAAAAAAGGAGGGGTGCAACACGAGGACTTCCCAG
This sequence comes from Lactuca saligna, assembly GCF_052625555.1. Taxonomy (NCBI): domain Eukaryota; kingdom Viridiplantae; phylum Streptophyta; class Magnoliopsida; order Asterales; family Asteraceae; genus Lactuca; species Lactuca saligna. The sequence continues at coordinate 154,090,804 of NC_136417.1, forward strand.
GGGGTCACCCATCCTAGTACTACTCTCGCCCAAGCACGCTTAACTGCGGAGTTCTGATGGGATCCGGTGCATTAGTGCTGGTATGATCGCACCCGAAATACTATCCATGTTTATTGTTTTTATGTGTTACAAGACGCAGAACCTCCTTTGTTTTGGTACGCGTGGCGTGGGACCCACGTGACCGATCGGCTCCGTTACAAAAATACGAAAACCATCAACCACGAACCGGAGGGCAGCCGAGCATAGAAATAGCAAGAAAGAAAGGAAAAAAAAACACGTAAAATCTAGAAAAACGCAAACGGACAACGAAAAAAGGGGGGTGCAACACGAGGACTTCCCAGGGGGTCACCCATCCTAGTACTACTCTCGCCCAAGCACGCTTAACTGCGAAGTTCTGATGGGATCCGGTGCATTAGTGTTGGTATGATCGCACCCGAAATACTATCCATGTTTATTGTTTTTATGTGTTACAAGACGCAGAACCTCCTTTGTTTTGGTACGCGTGGCGTGGGACCCACGTGACCGATCGGCTCCGTTACAAAAATACGAAAACCATCAACCACGAACCGGAGGGCAGCCGAGCATAGAAATAGCAAGAAAGAAAGGGAAAAAAAAACACGTAAAATCTAGAAAAAACGCAAACGGACAACGAAAAAAGGGGGGGTGCAACACGAGGACTTCCCAGGGGGTCACCCATCCTAGTACTACTCTCGCCCAAGCACGCTTAACTGCGGAGTTCTGATGGGATCCGGTGCACTAGTGCTGGTATGATCGCACCCGAAATACTATCCATGTTTATTGTTTTTATGTGTTACAAGACGCAGAACCTCCTTTGTTTTGGTACGCGTGGCGTGGGACCCACGTGACCGATCGGCTCCGTTACAAAAATACGAAAACCATCAACCACGAACCGGAGGGCAGCCGAGCATAGAAATAGCAAGAAAGAAAGGGAAAAAAAAACACGTAAAATCTAGAAAAAACGCAAACGGACAACGAAAAAAGGGGGGGTGCAACACGAGGACTTCCCAGGGGGTCACCCATCCTATGACTACTCTCGCCCAAGCACGCTTAACTGCGGAGTTCTAATGGGATATGGTGCATTAGTGCTGGTATGATCGCACCCGAAATACTATCCATGTTTATTGTTTTTATGTGTTACAAGACGCAGAACCTCCTTTGTTTTGGTACGCGTGGCGTGGGACCCACGTGACCGATCGGCTCCGTTACAAAAATACGAAAACCATCAACCACGAACCGGAGGACAGCCGAGCATAGAAATAGCAAGAAAGAAAGGAAAAAAAAACATGTAAAATCTAGAAAAAACGCAAACGGACAACGAAAAAAGGGGGGTGCAACACAAGGACTTCCCAGGGGGTCACCAATCCTACTACTACTCTCGCCCAAGCACGCTTAACTGCGGAGTTCTGATGGGATCCGGTGCATTAGTGCTGGTATGATCGCACCCAAAATACTATCCATGTTTATTGTTTTTATGTGTTACAAGACGCAGAACCTCCTTTGTTTTGGTACGCGTGGCGTGGGACCCACGTGACCGATCGGCTCCGTTACAAAAATACGAAAACCATCAACCACGAACCGGAGGGCAGCCGAGCATAGAAATAGCAAGAAAGAACGGGAAAAAAAACACGTAAAATCTAGAAAAAACGCAAACGGACAACGAAAAAAGGAGGGGTGCAACACGAGGACTTCCTAGGGGGTCACCCATCCTAGTACTACTCTCGCCCAAGCACGCTTAACTGCGGAGTTCTGATGGGATCTGGTGCATTAGTGCTGGTATGATCGCACCCGAAATACTATCCATGTTTATTGTTTTTATGTGTTACAAGACGCAGAACCTCCTTTGTTTTGGTACGCGTGGCGTGGGACCCACGTGACCGATCGGCTCCGTTACAAAAATACGAAAACCATCAACCACGAATCGGAGGGCAGCCGAGCATAGAAATAGCAAGAAAGAAAGGGAAAACAAAACACGTAAAATCTAGAAAAAACGCAAACGGACAACGAAAAAAGGGGGGGTGCAACACGAGGACTTCCCAGGGGGTCACCCATCCTAGTACTACTCTCGCCCAAGCACGCTTAACTGCGGAGTTCTGATGGGATCCAGTGCATTAGTGCTGTATGATCGCACCCGAAATACTATCCATGTTTATTGTTTTTATGTGTTACAAGACGCAGAACCTCCTTTGTTTTGGTACGCGTGGCGTGGGACCCACGTGACCGATCGGCTCCGTTACAAAAATACGAAAACCATCAACCACGAACCGGAGGGCAGCCGAGCATAGAAATAGCAAGAAAGAAAGGGAAAAAAAAACACGTAAAATCTAGAAAAAACGCAAACGGACAACGAAAAAAGGAGGGGTGCAACACGAGGACTTCCCAGGGGGTCACCCATCCTAGTACTACTCTCGCCCAAGCACGCTTAACTGCGGAGTTCTGATGGGATCCGGTGCATTAGTGCTGGTATGATCGCACCCGAAATACTATCCATGTTTATTGTTTTTATGTGTTACAAGACGCAGAACCTCCTTTGTTTTGGTACGCGTGGCGTGGGACCCACGTGACCGATCGGCTCCGTTACAAAAATACGAAAACCATCAACCACGAACCGGAGGGCAGCCGAGCATAGAAATAGCAAGAAAGAAAGGGAAAACAAAACACGTAAAATCTAGAAAAAACGCAAACGGACAACGAAAAAAGGGGGGGTGCAACACGAGGACTTCCCAGGGGGTCACCCATCCTAGTACTACTCTCGCCCAAGCACGCTTAACTGCGGAGTTCTGCGGAGTTCTGATGGGATCCAGTGCATTAGTGCTGTATGATCGCACCGGAAATACTATCCATGTTTATTGTTTTTATGTGTTACAAGATGCAGAACCTCCTTTGTTTTGGTACGCGTGGCGTGGGACCCACGTGACCGATCGGCTCCGTTACAAAAATACGAAAACCATCAACCACGAACCGGAGGGCAGCCGAGCATAGAAATAGCAAGAAAGAAAGGAAAAAAAAAACACGTAAAATCTAGAAAAACGCAAACGGACAACGAAAAAAGGGGGGTGCAACACGAGGACTTCCCAGGGGGTCACCCATCCTATGACTACTCTCGCCCAAGCACGCTTAACTGCGGAGTTCTAATGGGATATGGTGCATTAGTGCTGGTATGATCGCACCCGAAATACTATCCATGTTTATTGTTTTTATGTGTTACAAGACGCAGAACCTCCTTTGTTTTGGTACGCGTGGCGTGGGACCCACGTGACCGATCGGCTCCGTTATAAAAATACGAAAACCATCAACCACGAACCGGAGGACAGCCGAGCATAGAAATAGCAAGAAAGAAAGGAAAAAAAAACATGTAAAATCTAGAAAAAACGCAAACGGACAACGAAAAAAGGGGGGTGCAACACAAGGACTTCCCAGGGGGTCACCAATCCTACTACTACTCTCGCCCAAGCACGCTTAACTGCGGAGTTCTGATGGGATCCGGTGCATTAGTGCTGGTATGATCGCACCCAAAATACTATCCATGTTTATTGTTTTTATGTGTTACAAGACGCAGAACCTCCTTTGTTTTGGTACGCGTGGCGTGGGACCCACGTGACCGATCGGCTCCGTTACAAAAATACGAAAACCATCAACCACGAACCGGAGGGCAGCCGAGCATAGAAATAGCAAGAAAGAACGGGAAAAAAAACACGTAAAATCTAGAAAAAACGCAAACGGACAACGAAAAAAGGAGGGGTGCAACACGAGGACTTCCTAGGGGGTCACCCATCCTAGTACTACTCTCGCCCAAGCACGCTTAACTGCGGAGTTCTGATAGGATCTGGTGCATTAGTGCTGGTATGATCGCACCCGAAATACTATCCATGTTTATTGTTTTTATGTGTTACAAGACGCAGAACCTCCTTTGTTTTGGTACGCGTGGCGTGGGACCCACGTGACCGATCGGCTCCGTTACAAAAATACGAAAACCATCAACCACGAATCGGAGGGCAGCCGAGCATAGAAATAGCAAGAAAGAAAGGGAAAACAAAACACGTAAAATCTAGAAAAAACGCAAACGGACAACGAAAAAAGGGGGGGTGCAACACGAGGACTTCCCAGGGGGTCACCCATCCTAGTACTACTCTCGCCCAAGCACGCTTAACTGCGGAGTTCTAATGGGATCCAGTGCATTAGTGCTGTATGATCGCACCGGAAATACTATCCATGTTTATTGTTTTTATGTGTTACAAGACGCAGAACCTCCTTTGTTTTGGTACGCGTGGCGTGGGACCCACGTGACCGATCGGCTCCGTTACAAAAATACGAAAACCATCAACCACGAACCGGAGGGCAGCCGAGCATAGAAATAGCAAGAAAGAAAGGGAAAAAAAAACACGTAAAATCTAGAAAAAACGCAAACGGACAACGAAAAAAGGAGGGGTGCAACACGAGGACTTCCCAGGGGGTCACCCATCCTAGTACTACTCTCGCCCAAGCACGCTTAACTGCGGAGTTCTGATGGGATCCGGTGCATTAGTGCTGGTATGATCGCACCCGAAATACTATCCATGTTTATTGTTTTTATGTGTTACAAGACGCAGAACCTCCTTTGTTTTGGTACGCGTGGCGTGGGACCCACGTGACCGATCGGCTCCGTTACAAAAATACGAAAACCATCAACCACGAACCGGAGGGCAGCCGAGCATAGAAATAGCAAGAAAGAAAGGGAAAACAAAACACGTAAAATCTAGAAAAAACGCAAACGGACAACGAAAAAAGGGGGGGTGCAACACGAGGACTTCCCAGGGGGTCACCCATCCGAGTACTACTCTCGCCCAAGCACGCTTAACTGCGGAGTTCTGATGGGATCCAGTGCATTAGTGCTGTATGATCGCACCGGAAATACTATCCATGTTTATTGTTTTTATGTGTTACAAGATGCAGAACCTCCTTTGTTTTGGTACGCGTGGCGTGGGACCCACGTGACCGATCGGCTCCGTTACAAAAATACGAAAACCATCAACCACGAACCGGAGGGCAGCCGAGCATAGAAATAGCAAGAAAGAAAGGAAAAAAAAACACGTAAAATCTAGAAAAACGCAAACGGACAACGAAAAAAGGGGGGTGCAACACGAGGACTTCCCAGGGGGTCACCCATCCTAGTACTACTCTCGCCCAAGCACGCTTAACTGCGAAGTTCTGATGGGATCCGGTGCATTAGTGTTGGTATGATCGCACCCGAAATACTATCCATGTTTATTGTTTTTATGTGTTACAAGACGCAGAACCTCCTTTGTTTTGGTACGCGTGGCGTGGGACCCACGTGACCGATCGGCTCCGTTACAAAAATACGAAAACCATCAACCACGAACCGGAGGGCAGCCGAGCATAGAAATAGCAAGAAAGAAAGGGAAAAAAAAACACGTAAAATCTAGAAAAAACGCAAACGGACAACGAAAAAAGGGGGGGTGCAACACGAGGACTTCCCAGGGGGTCACCCATCCTAGTACTACTCTCGCCCAAGCACGCTTAACTGCGGAGTTCTGATGGGATCCGGTGCACTAGTGCTGGTATGATCGCACCCGAAATACTATCCATGTTTATTGTTTTTATGTGTTACAAGACGCAGAACCTCCTTTGTTTTGGTACGCGTGGCGTGGGACCCACGTGACCGATCGGCTCCGTTACAAAAATACGAAAACCATCAACCACGAACCGGAGGGCAGCCGAGCATAGAAATAGCAAGAAAGAAAGGGAAAAAAAAACACGTAAAATCTAGAAAAAACGCAAACGGACAACGAAAAAAGGGGGGGTGCAACACGAGGACTTCCCAGGGGGTCACCCATCCTATGACTACTCTCGCCCAAGCACGCTTAACTGCGGAGTTCTAATGGGATATGGTGCATTAGTGCTGGTATGATCGCACCCGAAATACTATCCATGTTTATTGTTTTTATGTGTTACAAGACGCAGAACCTCCTTTGTTTTGGTACGCGTGGCGTGGGACCCACGTGACCGATCGGCTCCGTTACAAAAATACGAAAACCATCAACCACGAACCGGAGGACAGCCGAGCATAGAAATAGCAAGAAAGAAAGGAAAAAAAAACATGTAAAATCTAGAAAAAACGCAAACGGACAACGAAAAAAGGGGGGTGCAACACAAGGACTTCCCAGGGGGTCACCAATCCTACTACTACTCTCGCCCAAGCACGCTTAACTGCGGAGTTCTGATGGGATCCGGTGCATTAGTGCTGGTATGATCGCACCCAAAATACTATCCATGTTTATTGTTTTTATGTGTTACAAGACGCAGAACCTCCTTTGTTTTGGTACGCGTGGCGTGGGACCCACGTGACCGATCGGCTCCGTTACAAAAATACGAAAACCATCAACCACGAACCGGAGGGCAGCCGAGCATAGAAATAGCAAGAAAGAACGGGAAAAAAAACACGTAAAATCTAGAAAAAACGCAAACGGACAACGAAAAAAGGAGGGGTGCAACACGAGGACTTCCTAGGGGGTCACCCATCCTAGTACTACTCTCGCCCAAGCACGCTTAACTGCGGAGTTCTGATGGGATCTGGTGCATTAGTGCTGGTATGATCGCACCCGAAATACTATCCATGTTTATTGTTTTTATGTGTTACAAGACGCAGAACCTCCTTTGTTTTGGTACGCGTGGCGTGGGACCCACGTGACCGATCGGCTCCGTTACAAAAATACGAAAACCATCAACCACGAATCGGAGGGCAGCCGAGCATAGAAATAGCAAGAAAGAAAGGGAAAACAAAACACGTAAAATCTAGAAAAAACGCAAACGGACAACGAAAAAAGGGGGGGTGCAACACGAGGACTTCCCAGGGGGTCACCCATCCTAGTACTACTATCGCCCAAGCACGCTTAACTGCGGAGTTCTGATGGGATCCAGTGCATTAGTGCTGTATGATCGCACCCGAAATACTATCCATGTTTATTGTTTTTATGTGTTACAAGACGCAGAACCTCCTTTGTTTTGGTACGCGTGGCGTGGGACCCACGTGACCGATCGGCTCCGTTACAAAAATACGAAAACCATCAACCACGAACCGGAGGGCAGCCGAGCATAGAAATAGCAAGAAAGAAAGGGAAAAAAAAACACGTAAAATCTAGAAAAAACGCAAACGGACAACGAAAAAAGGAGGGGTGCAACACGAGGACTTCCCAGGGGGTCACCCATCCTAGTACTACTCTCGCCCAAGCACGCTTAACTGCGGAGTTCTGATGGGATCCGGTGCATTAGTGCTGGTATGATCGCACCCGAAATACTATCCATGTTTATTGTTTTTATGTGTTACAAGACGCAGAACCTCCTTTGTTTTGGTACGCGTGGCGTGGGACCCACGTGACCGATCGGCTCCGTTACAAAAATACGAAAACCATCAACCACGAACCGGAGGGCAGCCGAGCATAGAAATAGCAAGAAAGAAAGGGAAAACAAAACACGTAAAATCTAGAAAAAACGCAAACGGACAACGAAAAAAGGGGGGGTGCAACACGAGGACTTCCCAGGGGGTCACCCATCCTAGTACTACTCTCGCCCAAGCACGCTTAACTGCGGAGTTCTGATGGGATCCAGTGCATTAGTGCTGTATGATCGCACCGGAAATACTATCCATGTTTATTGTTTTTATGTGTTACAAGATGCAGAACCTCCTTTGTTTTGGTACGCGTGGCGTGGGACCCACGTGACCGATCGGCTCCCTTACAAAAATACGAAAACCATCAACCACGAACCGGAGGGCAGCCGAGCATAGAAATAGCAAGAAAGAAAGGAAAAAAAAACACGTAAAATCTAGAAAAACGCAAACGGACAACGAAAAAAGGGGGGTGCAACACGAGGACTTCCCAGGGGGTCACCCATCCTAGTACTACTCTCGCCCAAGCACGCTTAACTGCGAAGTTCTGATGGGATCCGGTGCATTAGTGTTGGTATGATCGCACCCGAAATACTATCCATGTTTATTGTTTTTATGTGTTACAAGACGCAGAACCTCCTTTGTTTTGGTACGCGTGGCGTGGGACCCACGTGACCGATCGGCTCCGTTACAAAAATACGAAAACCATCAACCACGAACCGGAGGGCAGCCGAGCATAGAAATAGCAAGAAAGAAAGGGAAAAAAAAACACGTAAAATCTAGAAAAAACGCAAACGGACAACGAAAAAAGGGGGGGTGCAACACGAGGACTTCCCAGGGGGTCACCCATCCTAGTACTACTCTCGCCCAAGCACGCTTAACTGCGGAGTTCTGATGGGATCCGGTGCACTAGTGCTGGTATGATCGCACCCGAAATACTATCCATGTTTATTGTTTTTATGTGTTACAAGACGCAGAACCTCCTTTGTTTTGGTACGCGTGGCGTGGGACCCACGTGACCGATCGGCTCCGTTACAAAAATACGAAAACCATCAACCACGAACCGGAGGGCAGCCGAGCATAGAAATAGCAAGAAAGAAAGGGAAAAAAAAACACGTAAAATCTAGAAAAAACGCAAACGGACAACGAAAAAAGGGGGGGTGCAACACGAGGACTTCCCAGGGGGTCACCCATCCTATGACTACTCTCGCCCAAGCACGCTTAACTGCGGAGTTCTAATGGGATATGGTGCATTAGTGCTGGTATGATCGCACCCGAAATACTATCCATGTTTATTGTTTTTATGTGTTACAAGACGCAGAACCTCCTTTGTTTTGGTACGCGTGGCGTGGGACCCACGTGACCGATCGGCTCCGTTACAAAAATACGAAAACCATCAACCACGAACCGGAGGACAGCCGAGCATAGAAATAGCAAGAAAGAAAGGAAAAAAAAACATGTAAAATCTAGAAAAAACGCAAACGGACAACGAAAAAAGGGGGGTGCAACACAAGGACTTCCCAGGGGGTCACCAATCCTACTACTACTCTCGCCCAAGCACGCTTAACTGCGGAGTTCTGATGGGATCCGGTGCATTAGTGCTGGTATGATCGCACCCAAAATACTATCCATGTTTATTGTTTTTATGTGTTACAAGACGCAGAACCTCCTTTGTTTTGGTACGCGTGGCGTGGGACCCACGTGACCGATCGGCTCCGTTACAAAAATACGAAAACCATCAACCACGAACCGGAGGGCAGCCGAGCATAGAAATAGCAAGAAAGAACGGGAAAAAAAACACGTAAAATCTAGAAAAAACGCAAACGGACAACGAAAAAAGGAGGGGTGCAACACGAGGACTTCCTAGGGGGTCACCCATCCTAGTACTACTCTCGCCCAAGCACGCTTAACTGCGGAGTTCTGATGGGATCTGGTGCATTAGTGCTGGTATGATCGCACCCGAAATACTATCCATGTTTATTGTTTTTATGTGTTACAAGACGCAGAACCTCCTTTGTTTTGGTACGCGTGGCGTGGGACCCACGTGACCGATCGGCTCCGTTACAAAAATACGAAAACCATCAACTACGAATCGGAGGGCAGCCGAGCATAGAAATAGCAAGAAAGAAAGGGAAAACAAAACACGTAAAATCTAGAAAAAACGCAAACGGACAACGAAAAAAGGGGGGGTGCAACACGAGGACTTCCCAGGGGGTCACCCATCCTAGTACTACTATCGCCCAAGCACGCTTAACTGCGGAGTTCTGATGGGATCCAGTGCATTAGTGCTGTATGATCGCACCCGAAATACTATCCATGTTTATTGTTTTTATGTGTTACAAGACGCAGAACCTCCTTTGTTTTGGTACGCGTGGCGTGGGACCCACGTGACCGATCGGCTCCGTTACAAAAATACGAAAACCATCAACCACGAACCGGAGGGCAGCCGAGCATAGAAATAGCAAGAAAGAAAGGGAAAAAAAAACACGTAAAATCTAGAAAAAACGCAAACGGACAACGAAAAAAGGAGGGGTGCAACACGAGGACTTCCCAGGGGGTCACCCATCCTAGTACTACTCTCGCCCAAGCACGCTTAACTGCGGAGTTCTGATGGGATCCGGTGCATTAGTGCTGGTATGATCGCACCCGAAATACTATCCATGTTTATTGTTTTTATGTGTTACAAGACGCAGAACCTCCTTTGTTTTGGTACGCGTGGCGTGGGACCCACGTGACCGATCGGCTCCGTTACAAAAATACGAAAACCATCAACCACGAACCGGAGGGCAGCCGAGCATAGAAATAGCAAGAAAGAAAGGGAAAACAAAACACGTAAAATCTAGAAAAAACGCAAACGGACAACGAAAAAAGGGGGGGTGCAACACGAGGACTTCCCAGGGGGTCACCCATCCTAGTACTACTCTCGCCCAAGCACGCTTAACTGCGGAGTTCTGATGGGATCCAGTGCATTAGTGCTGTATGATCGCACCGGAAATACTATCCATGTTTATTGTTTTTATGTGTTACAAGATGCAGAACCTCCTTTGTTTTGGTACGCGTGGCGTGGGACCCACGTGACCGATCGGCTCCGTTACAAAAATACGAAAACCATCAACCACGAACCGGAGGGCAGCCGAGCATAGAAATAGCAAGAAAGAAAGGAAAAAAAAAACACGTAAAATCTAGAAAAACGCAAACGGACAACGAAAAAAGGGGGGTGCAACACGAGGACTTCCCAGGGGGTCACCCATCCTATGACTACTCTCGCCCAAGCACGCTTAACTGCGGAGTTCTAATGGGATATGGTGCATTAGTGCTGGTATGATCGCACCCGAAATACTATCCATGTTTATTGTTTTTATGTGTTACAAGACGCAGAACCTCCTTTGTTTTGGTACGCGTGGCGTGGGACCCACGTGACCGATCGGCTCCGTTATAAAAATACGAAAACCATCAACCACGAACCGGAGGACAGCCGAGCATAGAAATAGCAAGAAAGAAAGGAAAAAAAAACATGTAAAATCTAGAAAAAACGCAAACGGACAACGAAAAAAGGGGGGTGCAACACAAGGACTTCCCAGGGGGTCACCAATCCTACTACTACTCTCGCCCAAGCACGCTTAACTGCGGAGTTCTGATGGGATCCGGTGCATTAGTGCTGGTATGATCGCACCCAAAATACTATCCATGTTTATTGTTTTTATGTGTTACAAGACGCAGAACCTCCTTTGTTTTGGTACGCGTGGCGTGGGACCCACGTGACCGATCGGCTCCGTTACAAAAATACGAAAACCATCAACCACGAACCGGAGGGCAGCCGAGCATAGAAATAGCAAGAAAGAACGGGAAAAAAAACACGTAAAATCTAGAAAAAACGCAAACGGACAACGAAAAAAGGAGGGGTGCAACACGAGGACTTCCTAGGGGGTCACCCATCCTAGTACTACTCTCGCCCAAGCACGCTTAACTGCGGAGTTCTGATAGGATCTGGTGCATTAGTGCTGGTATGATCGCACCCGAAATACTATCCATGTTTATTGTTTTTATGTGTTACAAGACGCAGAACCTCCTTTGTTTTGGTACGCGTGGCGTGGGACCCACGTGACCGATCGGCTCCGTTACAAAAATACGAAAACCATCAACCACGAATCGGAGGGCAGCCGAGCATAGAAATAGCAAGAAAGAAAGGGAAAACAAAACACGTAAAATCTAGAAAAAACGCAAACGGACAACGAAAAAAGGGGGGGTGCAACACGAGGACTTCCCAGGGGGTCACCCATCCTAGTACTACTCTCGCCCAAGCACGCTTAACTGCGGAGTTCTAATGGGATCCAGTGCATTAGTGCTGTATGATCGCACCGGAAATACTATCCATGTTTATTGTTTTTATGTGTTACAAGACGCAGAACCTCCTTTGTTTTGGTACGCGTGGCGTGGGACCCACGTGACCGATCGGCTCCGTTACAAAAATACGAAAACCATCAACCACGAACCGGAGGGCAGCCGAGCATAGAAATAGCAAGAAAGAAAGGGAAAAAAAAACACGTAAAATCTAGAAAAAACGCAAACGGACAACGAAAAAAGGGGGGGTGCAACACGAGGACTTCCCAGGGGGTCACCCATCCTAGTACTACTCTCGCCCAAGCACGCTTAACTGCGGAGTTCTGATGGGATCCGGTGCACTAGTGCTGGTATGATCGCACCCGAAATACTATCCATGTTTATTGTTTTTATGTGTTACAAGACGCAGAACCTCCTTTGTTTTGGTACGCGTGGCGTGGGACCCACGTGACCGATCGGCTCCGTTACAAAAATACGAAAACCATCAACCACGAACCGGAGGGCAGCCGAGCATAGAAATAGCAAGAAAGAAAGGGAAAAAAAAACACGTAAAATCTAGAAAAAACGCAAACGGACAACGAAAAAAGGGGGGGTGCAACACGAGGACTTCCCAGGGGGTCACCCATCCTATGACTACTCTCGCCCAAGCACGCTTAACTGCGGAGTTCTAATGGGATATGGTGCATTAGTGCTGGTATGATCGCACCCGAAATACTATCCATGTTTATTGTTTTTATGTGTTACAAGACGCAGAACCTCCTTTGTTTTGGTACGCGTGGCGTGGGACCCACGTGACCGATCGGCTCCGTTACAAAAATACGAAAACCATCAACCACGAACCGGAGGACAGCCGAGCATAGAAATAGCAAGAAAGAAAGGAAAAAAAAACATGTAAAATCTAGAAAAAACGCAAACGGACAACGAAAAAAGGGGGGTGCAACACAAGGACTTCCCAGGGGGTCACCAATCCTACTACTACTCTCGCCCAAGCACGCTTAACTGCGGAGTTCTGATGGGATCCGGTGCATTAGTGCTGGTATGATCGCACCCAAAATACTATCCATGTTTATTGTTTTTATGTGTTACAAGACGCAGAACCTCCTTTGTTTTGGTACGCGTGGCGTGGGACCCACGTGACCGATCGGCTCCGTTACAAAAATACGAAAACTATCAACCACGAACCGGAGGGCAGCCGAGCATAGAAATAGCAAGAAAGAACGGGAAAAAAAACACGTAAAATCTAGAAAAAACGCAAACGGACAACGAAAAAAGGAGGGGTGCAACACGAGGACTTCCTAGGGGGTCACCCATCCTAGTACTACTCTCGCCCAAGCACGCTTAACTGCGGAGTTCTGATGGGATCTGGTGCATTAGTGCTGGTATGATCGCACCCGAAATACTATCCATGTTTATTGTTTTTATGTGTTACAAGACGCAGAACCTCCTTTGTTTTGGTACGCGTGGCGTGGGACCCACGTGACCGATCGGCTCCGTTACAAAAATACGAAAACCATCAACCACGAATCGGAGGGCAGCCGAGCATAGAAATAGCAAGAAAGAAAGGGAAAACAAAACACGTAAAATCTAGAAAAAACGCAAACGGACAACGAAAAAAGGGGGGGTGCAACACGAGGACTTCCCAGGGGGTCACCCATCCTAGTACTACTATCGCCCAAGCACGCTTAACTGCGGAGTTCTGATGGGATCCAGTGCATTAGTGCTGTATGATCGCACCCGAAATACTATCCATGTTTATTGTTTTTATGTGTTACAAGACGCAGAACCTCCTTTGTTTTGGTACGCGTGGCGTGGGACCCACGTGACCGATCGGCTCCGTTACAAAAATACGAAAACCATCAACCACGAACCGGAGGGCAGCCGAGCATAGAAATAGCAAGAAAGAAAGGGAAAAAAAAACACGTAAAATCTAGAAAAAACGCAAACGGACAACGAAAAAAGGAGGGGTGCAACACGAGGACTTCCCAGGGGGTCACCCATCCTAGTACTACTCTCGCCCAAGCACGCTTAACTGCGGAGTTCTGATGGGATCCGGTGCATTAGTGTTGGTATGATCGCACCCGAAATACTATCCATGTTTATTGTTTTTATGTGTTACAAGACGCAGAACCTCCTTTGTTTTGGTACGCGTGGCGTGGGACCCACGTGACCGATCGGCTCCGTTACAAAAATACGAAAACCATCAACCACGAACCGGAGGGCAGCCGAGCATAGAAATAGCAAGAAAGAAAGGGAAAACAAAACACGTAAAATCTAGAAAAAACGCAAACGGACAACGAAAAAAGGGGGGGTGCAACACGAGGACTTCCCAGGGGGTCACCCATCCTAGTACTACTCTCGCCCAAGCACGCTTAACTGCGGAGTTCTGATGGGATCCAGTGCATTAGTGCTGTATGATCGCACCGGAAATACTATCCATGTTTATTGTTTTTATGTGTTACAAGATGCAGAACCTCCTTTGTTTTGGTACGCGTGGCGTGGGACCCACGTGACCGATCGGCTCCGTTACAAAAATACGAAAACCATCAACCACGAACCGGAGGGCAGCCGAGCATAGAAATAGCAAGAAAGAAAGGAAAAAAAAACACGTAAAATCTAGAAAAACGCAAACGGACAACGAAAAAAGGGGGGTGCAACACGAGGACTTCCCAGGGGGTCACCCATCCTATGACTACTCTCGCCCAAGCACGCTTAACTGCGGAGTTCTAATGGGATATGGTGCATTAGTGCTGGTATGATCGCACCCGAAATACTATCCATGTTTATTGTTTTTATGTGTTACAAGACGCAGAACCTCCTTTGTTTTGGTACGCGTGGCGTGGGACCCACGTGACCGATCGGCTCCGTTATAAAAATACGAAAACCATCAACCACGAACCGGAGGACAGCCGAGCATAGAAATAGCAAGAAAGAAAGGAAAAAAAAACATGTAAAATCTAGAAAAAACGCAAACGGACAACGAAAAAAGGGGGGTGCAACACAAGGACTTCCCAGGGGGTCACCAATCCTACTACTACTCTCGCCCAAGCACGCTTAACTGCGGAGTTCTGATGGGATCCGGTGCATTAGTGCTGGTATGATCGCACCCAAAATACTATCCATGTTTATTGTTTTTATGTGTTACAAGACGCAGAACCTCCTTTGTTTTGGTACGCGTGGCGTGGGACCCACGTGACCGATCGGCTCCGTTACAAAAATACGAAAACCATCAACCACGAACCGGAGGGCAGCCGAGCATAGAAATAGCAAGAAAGAACGGGAAAAAAAACACGTAAAATCTAGAAAAAACGCAAACGGACAACGAAAAAAGGAGGGGTGCAACACGAGGACTTCCTAGGGGGTCACCCATCCTAGTACTACTCTCGCCCAAGCACGCTTAACTGCGGAGTTCTGATAGGATCTGGTGCATTAGTGCTGGTATGATCGCACCCGAAATACTATCCATGTTTATTGTTTTTATGTGTTACAAGACGCAGAACCTCCTTTGTTTTGGTACGCGTGGCGTGGGACCCACGTGACCGATCGGCTCCGTTACAAAAATACGAAAACCATCAACCACGAATCGGAGGGCAGCCGAGCATAGAAATAGCAAGAAAGAAAGGGAAAACAAAACACGTAAAATCTAGAAAAAACGCAAACGGACAACGAAAAAAGGGGGGGTGCAACACGAGGACTTCCCAGGGGGTCACCCATCCTAGTACTACTCTCGCCCAAGCACGCTTAACTGCGGAGTTCTAATGGGATCCAGTGCATTAGTGCTGTATGATCGCACCGGAAATACTATCCATGTTTATTGTTTTTATGTGTTACAAGACGCAGAACCTCCTTTGTTTTGGTACGCGTGGCGTGGGACCCACGTGACCGATCGGCTCCGTTACAAAAATACGAAAACCATCAACCACGAACCGGAGGGCAGCCGAGCATAGAAATAGCAAGAAAGAAAGGGAAAAAAAAACACGTAAAATCTAGAAAAAACGCAAACGGACAACGAAAAAAGGAGGGGTGCAACACGAAGACTTCCCAGGGGGTCACCCATCCTAGTACTACTCTCGCCCAAGCACGCTTAACTGCGGAGTTCTGATGGGATCCGGTGCATTAGTGCTGGTATGATCGCACCCGAAATACTATCCATGTTTATTGTTTTTATGTGTTACAAGACGCAGAACCTCCTTTGTTTTGGTACGCGTGGCGTGGGACCCACGTGACCGATCGGCTCCGTTACAAAAATACGAAAACCATCAACCACGAACCGGAGGGCAGCCGAGCATAGAAATAGCAAGAAAGAAAGGGAAAACAAAACACGTAAAATCTAGAAAAAACGCAAACGGACAACGAAAAAAGGGGGGGTGCAACACGAGGACTTCCCAGGGGGTCACCCATCCTAGTACTACTCTCGCCCAAGCACGCTTAACTGCGGAGTTCTGATGGGATCCGGTGCACTAGTGCTGGTATGATCGCACCCGAAATACTATCCATGTTTATTGTTTTTATGTGTTACAAGACGCAGAACCTCCTTTGTTTTGGTACGCGTGGC
The DNA here is from genome assembly GCF_052625555.1 of Lactuca saligna. Classification (NCBI taxonomy): domain Eukaryota; kingdom Viridiplantae; phylum Streptophyta; class Magnoliopsida; order Asterales; family Asteraceae; genus Lactuca; species Lactuca saligna. Next base: position 154,107,099 of record NC_136417.1, read on the forward strand.
GTGGGACCCACGTGACCGATCGGCTCCGTTACAAAAATACGAAAACCATCAACCACGAACCGGAGGGCAGCCGAGCATAGAAATAGCAAGAAAGAAAGGGAAAAAAAAACACGTAAAATCTAGAAAAAACGCAAACGGACAACGAAAAAAGGGGGGGTGCAACACGAGGACTTCCCAGGGGGTCACCCATCCTATGACTACTCTCGCCCAAGCACGCTTAACTGCGGAGTTCTAATGGGATATGGTGCATTAGTGCTGGTATGATCGCACCCGAAATACTATCCATGTTTATTGTTTTTATGTGTTACAAGACGCAGAACCTCCTTTGTTTTGGTACGCGTGGCGTGGGACCCACGTGACCGATCGGCTCCGTTACAAAAATACGAAAACCATCAACCACGAACCGGAGGACAGCCGAGCATAGAAATAGCAAGAAAGAAAGGAAAAAAAAACATGTAAAATCTAGAAAAAACGCAAACGGACAACGAAAAAAGGGGGGTGCAACACAAGGACTTCCCAGGGGGTCACCAATCCTACTACTACTCTCGCCCAAGCACGCTTAACTGCGGAGTTCTGATGGGATCCGGTGCATTAGTGCTGGTATGATCGCACCCAAAATACTATCCATGTTTATTGTTTTTATGTGTTACAAGACGCAGAACCTCCTTTGTTTTGGTACGCGTGGCGTGGGACCCACGTGACCGATCGGCTCCGTTACAAAAATACGAAAACCATCAACCACGAACCGGAGGGCAGCCGAGCATAGAAATAGCAAGAAAGAACGGGAAAAAAAACACGTAAAATCTAGAAAAAACGCAAACGGACAACGAAAAAAGGAGGGGTGCAACACGAGGACTTCCTAGGGGGTCACCCATCCTAGTACTACTCTCGCCCAAGCACGCTTAACTGCGGAGTTCTGATGGGATCTGGTGCATTAGTGCTGGTATGATCGCACCCGAAATACTATCCATGTTTATTGTTTTTATGTGTTACAAGACGCAGAACCTCCTTTGTTTTGGTACGCGTGGCGTGGGACCCACGTGACCGATCGGCTCCGTTACAAAAATACGAAAACCATCAACCACGAATCGGAGGGCAGCCGAGCATAGAAATAGCAAGAAAGAAAGGGAAAACAAAACACGTAAAATCTAGAAAAAACGCAAACGGACAACGAAAAAAGGGGGGGTGCAACACGAGGACTTCCCAGGGGGTCACCCATCCTAGTACTACTCTCGCCCAAGCACGCTTAACTGCGGAGTTCTGATGGGATCCAGTGCATTAGTGCTGTATGATTGCACCGGAAATACTATCCATGTTTATTGTTTTTATGTGTTACAAGACGCAGAACCTCCTTTGTTTTGGTACGCGTGGCGTGGGACCCACGTGACCGATCGGCTCCGTTACAAAAATACGAAAACCATCAACCACGAACCGGAGGGCAGCCGAGCATAGAAATAGCAAGAAAGAAAGGGAAAAAAAAACACGTAAAATCTAGAAAAAACGCAAACGGACAACGAAAAAAGGAGGGGTGCAACACGAGGACTTCCCAGGGGGTCACCCATCCTAGTACTACTCTCGCCCAAGCACGCTTAACTGCGGAGTTCTGATGGGATCCGGTGCATTAGTGCTGGTATGATCGCACCCAAAATACTATCCATGTTTATTGTTTTTATGTGTTACAAGACGCAGAACCTCCTTTGTTTTGGTACGCGTGGCGTGGGACCCACGTGACCGATCGGCTCCGTTACAAAAATACGAAAACCATCAACCACGAACCGGAGGGCAGCCGAGCATAGAAATAGAAAGAAAGAAAGGGAAAACAAAACACGTAAAATCTAGAAAAAACGCAAACGGACAACGAAAAAAGGGGGGGTGCAACACGAGGACTTCCCAGGGGGTCACCCATCCTAGTACTACTCTCGCCCAAGCACGCTTAACTGCGGAGTTCTGATGGGATCCAGTGCATTAGTGCTGTATGATCGCACCGGAAATACTATCCATGTTTATTGTTTTTATGTGTTACAAGATGCAGAACCTCCTTTGTTTTGGTACGCGTGGCGTGGGACCCACGTGACCGATCGGCTCCGTTACAAAAATACGAAAACCATCAACCACGAACCGGAGGGCAGCCGAGCATAGAAATAGCAAGAAAGAAAGGAAAAAAAAAAACACGTAAAATCTAGAAAAACGCAAACGGACAACGAAAAAAGGGGGGTGCAACACGAGGACTTCCCAGGGGGTCACCCATCCTATGACTACTCTCGCCCAAGCACGCTTAACTGCGGAGTTCTAATGGGATATGGTGCATTAGTGCTGGTATGATCGCACCCGAAATACTATCCATGTTTATTGTTTTTATGTGTTACAAGACGCAGAACCTCCTTTGTTTTGGTACGCGTGGCGTGGGACCCACGTGACCGATCGGCTCCGTTATAAAAATACGAAAACCATCAACCACGAACCGGAGGACAGCCGAGCATAGAAATAGCAAGAAAGAAAGGAAAAAAAAACATGTAAAATCTAGAAAAAACGCAAACGGACAACGAAAAAAGGGGGGTGCAACACAAGGACTTCCCAGGGGGTCACCAATCCTACTACTACTCTCGCCCAAGCACGCTTAACTGCGGAGTTCTGATGGGATCCGGTGCATTAGTGCTGGTATGATCGCACCCAAAATACTATCCATGTTTATTGTTTTTATGTGTTACAAGACGCAGAACCTCCTTTGTTTTGGTACGCGTGGCGTGGGACCCACGTGACCGATCGGCTCCGTTACAAAAATACGAAAACCATCAACCACGAACCGGAGGGCAGCCGAGCATAGAAATAGCAAGAAAGAAAGGGAAAAAAAAACACGTAAAATCTAGAAAAAACGCAAACGGACAACGAAAAAAGGAGGGGTGCAACACGAGGACTTCCCAGGGGGTCACCCATCCTAGTACTACTCTCGCCCAAGCACGCTTAACTGCGGAGTTCTGATGGGATCCGGTGCATTAGTGCTGGTATGATCGCACCCGACATACTATCCATGTTTATTGTTTTTATGTGTTACAAGACGCAGAACCTCCTTTGTTTTGGTACGCGTGGCGTGGGACCCACGTGACCGATCGGCTCCGTTACAAAAATACGAAAACCATCAACCACGAACCGGAGGGCAGCCGAGCATAGAAATAGCAAGAAAGAAAGGGAAAACAAAACACGTAAAATCTAGAAAAAACGCAAACGGACAACGAAAAAAGGGGGGGTGCAACACGAGGACTTCCCAGGGGGTCACCCATCCTAGTACTACTCTCGCCCAAGCACGCTTAACTGCGGAGTTCTGATGGGATCCAGTGCATTAGTGCTGTATGATCGCACCGGAAATACTATCCATGTTTATTGTTTTTATGTGTTACAAGATGCAGAACCTCCTTTGTTTTGGTACGCGTGGCGTGGGACCCACGTGACCGATCGGCTCCGTTACAAAAATACGAAAACCATCAACCACGAACCGGAGGGCAGCCGAGCATAGAAATAGCAAGAAAGAAAGGAAAAAAAAACACGTAAAATCTAGAAAAACGCAAACGGACAACGAAAAAAGGGGGGTGCAACACGAGGACTTCCCAGGGGGTCACCCATCCTATGACTACTCTCGCCCAAGCACGCTTAACTGCGGAGTTCTAATGGGATATGGTGCATTAGTGCTGGTATGATCGCACCCGAAATACTATCCATGTTTATTGTTTTTATGTGTTACAAGACGCAGAACCTCCTTTGTTTTGGTACGCGTGGCGTGGGACCCACGTGACCGATCGGCTCCGTTATAAAAATACGAAAACCATCAACCACGAACCGGAGGACAGCCGAGCATAGAAATAGCAAGAAAGAAAGGAAAAAAAAACATGTAAAATCTAGAAAAAACGCAAACGGACAACGAAAAAAGGGGGGTGCAACACAAGGACTTCCCAGGGGGTCACCAATCCTACTACTACTCTCGCCCAAGCACGCTTAACTGCGGAGTTCTGATGGGATCCGGTGCATTAGTGCTGGTATGATCGCACCCAAAATACTATCCATGTTTATTGTTTTTATGTGTTACAAGACGCAGAACCTCCTTTGTTTTGGTACGCGTGGCGTGGGACCCACGTGACCGATCGGCTCCGTTACAAAAATACGAAAACCATCAACCACGAACCGGAGGGCAGCCGAGCATAGAAATAGCAAGAAAGAACGGGAAAAAAAACACGTAAAATCTAGAAAAAACGCAAACGGACAACGAAAAAAGGAGGGGTGCAACACGAGGACTTCCTAGGGGGTCACCCATCCTAGTACTACTCTCGCCCAAGCACGCTTAACTGCGGAGTTCTGATAGGATCTGGTGCATTAGTGCTGGTATGATCGCACCCGAAATACTATCCATGTTTATTGTTTTTATGTGTTACAAGACGCAGAACCTCCTTTGTTTTGGTACGCGTGGCGTGGGACCCACGTGACCGATCGGCTCCGTTACAAAAATACGAAAACCATCAACCACGAATCGGAGGGCAGCCGAGCATAGAAATAGCAAGAAAGAAAGGGAAAACAAAACACGTAAAATCTAGAAAAAACGCAAACGGACAACGAAAAAAGGGGGGGTGCAACACGAGGACTTCCCAGGGGGTCACCCATCCTAGTACTACTCTCGCCCAAGCACGCTTAACTGCGGAGTTCTAATGGGATCCAGTGCATTAGTGCTGTATGATCGCACCGGAAATACTATCCATGTTTATTGTTTTTATGTGTTACAAGACGCAGAACCTCCTTTGTTTTGGTACGCGTGGCGTGGGACCCACGTGACCGATCGGCTCCGTTACAAAAATACGAAAACCATCAACCACGAACCGGAGGGCAGCCGAGCATAGAAATAGCAAGAAAGAAAGGGAAAAAAAAACACGTAAAATCTAGAAAAAACGCAAACGGACAACGAAAAAAGGAGGGGTGCAACACGAGGACTTCCCAGGGGGTCACCCATCCTAGTACTACTCTCGCCCAAGCACGCTTAACTGCGGAGTTCTGATGGGATCCGGTGCATTAGTGCTGGTATGATCGCACCCGAAATACTATCCATGTTTATTGTTTTTATGTGTTACAAGACGCAGAACCTCCTTTGTTTTGGTACGCGTGGCGTGGGACCCACGTGACCGATCGGCTCCGTTACAAAAATACGAAAACCATCAACCACGAACCGGAGGGCAGCCGAGCATAGAAATAGCAAGAAAGAAAGGGAAAACAAAACACGTAAAATCTAGAAAAAACGCAAACGGACAACGAAAAAAGGGGGGGTGCAACACGAGGACTTCCCAGGGGGTCACCCATCCTAGTACTACTCTCGCCCAAGCACGCTTAACTGCGGAGTTCTGATGGGATCCAGTGCATTAGTGCTGTATGATCGCACCGGAAATACTATCCATGTTTATTGTTTTTATGTGTTACAAGATGCAGAACCTCCTTTGTTTTGGTACGCGTGGCGTGGGACCCACGTGACCGATCGGCTCCGTTACAAAAATACGAAAACCATCAACCACGAACCGGAGGGCAGCCGAGCATAGAAATAGCAAGAAAGAAAGGGAAAAAAAAACACGTAAAATCTAGAAAAAACGCAAACGGACAACGAAAAAAGGGGGGGTGCAACACGAGGACTTCCCAGGGGGTCACCCATCCTATGACTACTCTCGCCCAAGCACGCTTAACTGCGGAGTTCTAATGGGATATGGTGCATTAGTGCTGGTATGATCGCACCCGAAATACTATCCATGTTTATTGTTTTTATGTGTTACAAGACGCAGAACCTCCTTTGTTTTGGTACGCGTGGCGTGGGACCCACGTGACCGATCGGCTCCGTTACAAAAATACGAAAACCATCAACCACGAACCGGAGGACAGCCGAGCATAGAAATAGCAAGAAAGAAAGGAAAAAAAAACATGTAAAATCTAGAAAAAACGCAAACGGACAACGAAAAAAGGGGGGTGCAACACAAGGACTTCCCAGGGGGTCACCAATCCTACTACTACTCTCGCCCAAGCACGCTTAACTGCGGAGTTCTGATGGGATCCGGTGCATTAGTGCTGGTATGATCGCACCCAAAATACTATCCATGTTTATTGTTTTTATGTGTTACAAGACGCAGAACCTCCTTTGTTTTGGTACGCGTGGCGTGGGACCCACGTGACCGATCGGCTCCGTTACAAAAATACGAAAACCATCAACCACGAACCGGAGGGCAGCCGAGCATAGAAATAGCAAGAAAGAACGGGAAAAAAAACACGTAAAATCTAGAAAAAACGCAAACGGACAACGAAAAAAGGAGGGGTGCAACACGAGGACTTCCTAGGGGGTCACCCATCCTAGTACTACTCTCGCCCAAGCACGCTTAACTGCGGAGTTCTGATGGGATCTGGTGCATTAGTGCTGGTATGATCGCACCCGAAATACTATCCATGTTTATTGTTTTTATGTGTTACAAGACGCAGAACCTCCTTTGTTTTGGTACGCGTGGCGTGGGACCCACGTGACCGATCGGCTCCGTTACAAAAATACGAAAACCATCAACCACGAACCGGAGGGCAGCCGAGCATAGAAATAGCAAGAAAGAAAGGGAAAAAAAAAACACGTAAAATCTAGAAAAAACGCAAACGGACAACGAAAAAAGGAGGGGTGCAACACGAGGACTTCCCAGGGGGTCACCCATCCTAGTACTACTCTCGCCCAAGCACGCTTAACTGCGGAGTTCTGATGGGATCCGGTGCATTAGTGCTGGTATGATCGCACCCGAAATACTATCCATGTTTATTGTTTTTATGTGTTACAAGACGCAGAACCTCCTTTGTTTTGGTACGCGTGGCGTGGGACCCACGTGACCGATCGGCTCCGTTACAAAAATACGAAAACCATCAACCACGAACCGGAGGGCAGCCGAGCATAGAAATAGCAAGAAAGAAAGGGAAAACAAAACACGTAAAATCTAGAAAAAACGCAAACGGACAACGAAAAAAGGGGGGGTGCAACACGAGGACTTCCCAGGGGGTCACACATCCTAGTACTACTCTCGCCCAAGCACGCTTAACTGCGGAGTTCTGATGGGATCCGGTGCATTAGTGCTGGTATGATCGCACCCGAAATACTATCCATGTTTATTGTTTTTATGTGTTACAAGACGCAGAACCTCCTTTGTTTTGGTACGCGTGGCGTGGGACCCACGTGACCGATCGGCTCCGTTACAAAAATACGAAACCATCAACCACGAACCGGAGGGCAGCCGAGCATAGAAATAGCAAGAAAGAAAGGGAAAAACAAAACACGTAAAATCTAGAAAAAACGCAAACGGACAACGAAAAAAGGGGGGTGCAACACGAGGACTTCCCAGGGGGTCACCCATCCTATGACTACTCTCGCCCAAGCACGCTTAACTGCGGAGTTCTAATGGGATATGGTGCATTAGTGCTGGTATGATCGCACCCGAAATACTATCCATGTTTATTGTTTTTATGTGTTACAAGACGCAGAACCTCCTTTGTTTTGGTACGCGTGGCGTGGGACCCACGTGACCGATCGGCTCCGTTACAAAAATACGAAAACCATCAACCACGAACCGGAGGACAGCCGAGCATAGAAATAGCAAGAAAGAAAGGAAAAAAAAACATGTAAAATCTAGAAAAAACGCAAACGGACAACGAAAAAAGGGGGGTGCAACACAAGGACTTCCCAGGGGGTCACCAATCCTACTACTACTCTCGCCCAAGCACGCTTAACTGCGGAGTTCTGATGGGATCCGGTGCATTAGTGCTGGTATGATCGCACCCAAAATACTATCCATGTTTATTGTTTTTATGTGTTACAAGACGCAGAACCTCCTTTGTTTTGGTACGCGTGGCGTGGGACCCACGTGACCGATCGGCTCCGTTACAAAAATACGAAAACCATCAACCACGAACCGGAGGGCAGCCGAGCATAGAAATAGCAAGAAAGAACGGGAAAAAAAACACGTAAAATCTAGAAAAAACGCAAACGGACAACGAAAAAAGGAGGGGTGCAACACGAGGACTTCCTAGGGGGTCACCCATCCTAGTACTACTCTCGCCCAAGCACGCTTAACTGCGGAGTTCTGATGGGATCTGGTGCATTAGTGCTGGTATGATCGCACCCGAAATACTATCCATGTTTATTGTTTTTATGTGTTACAAGACGCAGAACCTCCTTTGTTTTGGTACGCGTGGCGTGGGACCCACGTGACCGATCGGCTCCGTTACAAAAATACGAAAACCATCAACCACGAACCGGAGGGCAGCCGAGCATAGAAATAGCAAGAAAGAAAGGGAAAAAAAAAACACGTAAAATCTAGAAAAAACGCAAACGGACAACGAAAAAAGGAGGGGTGCAACACGAGGACTTCCCAGGGGGTCACCCATCCTAGTACTACTCTCGCCCAAGCACGCTTAACTGCGGAGTTCTGATGGGATCCGGTGCATTAGTGCTGGTATGATCGCACCCGAAATACTATCCATGTTTATTGTTTTTATGTGTTACAAGACGCAGAACCTCCTTTGTTTTGGTACGCGTGGCGTGGGACCCACGTGACCGATCGGCTCCGTTACAAAAATACGAAAACCATCAACCACGAACCGGAGGGCAGCCGAGCATAGAAATAGCAAGAAAGAAAGGGAAAACAAAACACGTAAAATCTAGAAAAAACGCAAACGGACAACGAAAAAAGGGGGGGTGCAACACGAGGACTTCCCAGGGGGTCACACATCCTAGTACTACTCTCGCCCAAGCACGCTTAACTGCGGAGTTCTGATGGGATCCGGTGCATTAGTGCTGGTATGATCGCACCCGAAATACTATCCATGTTTATTGTTTTTATGTGTTACAAGACGCAGAACCTCCTTTGTTTTGGTACGCGTGGCGTGGGACCCACGTGACCGATCGGCTCCGTTACAAAAATACGAAACCATCAACCACGAACCGGAGGGCAGCCGAGCATAGAAATAGCAAGAAAGAAAGGGAAAAACAAAACACGTAAAATCTAGAAAAAACGCAAACGGACAACGAAAAAAGGGGGGTGCAACACGAGGACTTCCCAGGGGGTCACCCATCCTAGTACTACTCTCGCCCAAGCACGCTTAACTGCGGAGTTCTGATGGGATCCGGTGCATTAGTGCTGGTATGATCGCACCCGAAATACTATCCATGTTTATTGTTTTTATGTGTTACAAGACGCAGAACCTCCTTTGTTTTGGTACGCGTGGCGTGGGACCCACGTGACCGATCGGCTCCGTTACAAAAATACGAAAACCATCAACCACGAACCGGAGGGCAGCCGAGCATAGAAATAGCAAGAAAGAAAGGGAAAAACAAAACACGTGAAATCTAGAAAAAACGCAAACGGACAACGAAAAAAGGGGGGTGCAACACGAGGACTTCCCAGGGGGTCACCCATCCTAGTACTACTCTCGCCCAAGCACGCTTAACTGCGGAGTTCTGATGGGATCCGGTGCATTAGTGCTGGTATGATCGCACCCGAAATACTATCCATGTTTATTGTTTTTATGTGTTACAAGACGCAGAACCTCCTTTGTTTTGGTACGCGTGGCGTGGGACCCACGTGACCGATCGGCTCCGTTACAAAAATACGAAAACCATCAACCACGAACCGGAGGGCAGCCGAGCATAGAAATAGCAAGAAAGAAAGGGAAAAACAAAACACGTGAAATCTAGAAAAAACGCAAACGGACAACGAAAAAAGGGGGGTGCAACACGAGGACTTCCCAGGGGGTCACCCATCCTAGTACTACTCTCGCCCAAGCACGCTTAACTGCGGAGTTCTGATGGGATCCGGTGCATTAGTGCTGGTATGATCGCACCCGAAATACTATCCATGTTTATTGTTTTTATGTGTTACAAGACGCAGAACCTCCTTTGTTTTGGTACGCGTGGCGTGGGACCCACGTGACCGATCGGCTCCGTTACAAAAATACGAAAACCATCAACCACGAACCGGAGGGCAGCCGAGCATAGAAATAACAAGAAAGAAAGGGAAAAAAAAATACGTAAAATCTAGAAAAAACGCAAACGGACAACGAAAAAAGGGGGGGTGCAACACGAGGACTTCCCAGGGGGTCACCCATCCTAGTACTACTCTCGCCCAAGCACGCTTAACTGCGGAGTTCTGATGGGATCCAGTGCATTAGTGCTGTATGATCGCACCGGAAATACTATCCATGTTTATTGTTTTTATGTGTTACAAGACGCAGAACCTCCTTTGTTTTGGTACGCGTGGCGTGGGACCCACGTGACCGATCGGCTCCGTTACAAAAATACGAAAACCATCAACCACGAACCGGAGGGCAGCCGAGCATACAAATAGCATGAAAGAAAGGGAAAAAAAAACACGTAAAATCTAGAAAAACGCAAACGGACAACGAAAAAAGGGGGGTGCAACACGAGGACTTCCCAGGGGGTCACCCATCCTATGACTACTCTCGCCCAAGCACGCTTAACTGCGGAGTTCTAATGGGATATGGTGCATTAGTGCTGGTATGATCGCACCCGAAATACTATCCATGTTTATTGTTTTTATGTGTTACAAGACGCAGAACCTCCTTTGTTTTGGTACGCGTGGCGTGGGACCCACGTGACCGATCGGCTCCGTTACAAAAATACGAAAACCATCAACCACGAACCGGAGGACAGCCGAGCATAGAAATAGCAAGAAAGAAAGGAAAAAAAAACATGTAAAATCTAGAAAAAACGCAAACGGACAACGAAAAAAGGGGGGTGCAACACAAGGACTTCCCAGGGGGTCACCAATCCTACTACTACTCTCGCCCAAGCACGCTTAACTGCGGAGTTCTGATGGGATCCGGTGCATTAGTGCTGGTATGATCGCACCCAAAATACTATCCATGTTTATTGTTTTTATGTGTTACAAGACGCAGAACCTCCTTTGTTTTGGTACGCGTGGCGTGGGACCCACGTGACCGATCGGCTCCGTTACAAAAATACGAAAACCATCAACCACGAACCGGAGGGCAGCCGAGCATAGAAATAGCAAGAAAGAACGGGAAAAAAAACACGTAAAATCTAGAAAAAACGCAAACGGACAACGAAAAAAGGAGGGGTGCAACACGAGGACTTCCCAGGGGGTCACCCATCCTAGTACTACTCTCGCCCAAGCACGCTTAACTGCGGAGTTCTGATGGGATCCGGTGCATTAGTGCTGGTATGATCGCACCCGAAATACTATCCATGTTTATTGTTTTTATGTGTTACAAGACGCAGAACCTCCTTTGTTTTGGTACGCGTGGCGTGGGACCCACGTGACCGATCGGCTCCGTTACAAAAATACGAAAACCATCAACCACGAACCGGAGGGCAGCCGAGCATAGAAATAGCAAGAAAGAAAGGGAAAAAAAAATACGTAAAATCTAGAAAAAACGCAAACGGACAACGAAAAAAGGGGGGGTGCAACACGAGGACTTCCCAGGGGGTCACCCATCCTAGTACTACTCTCGCCCAAGCACGCTTAACTGCGGAGTTCTGATGGGATCCAGTGCATTAGTGCTGTATGATCGCACCGGAAATACTATCCATGTTTATTGTTTTTATGTGTTACAAGACGCAGAACCTCCTTTGTTTTGGTACGCGTGGCGTGGGACCCACGTGACCGATCGGCTCCGTTACAAAAATACGAAAACCATCAACCACGAACCGGAGGGCAGCCGAGCATACAAAAAGCATGAAAGAAAGGGAAAAAAAAACACGTAAAATCTAGAAAAACGCAAACGGACAACGAAAAAAGGGGGGTGCAACACGAGGACTTCCCAGGGGGTCACCCATCCTATGACTACTCTCGCCCAAGCACGCTTAACTGCGGAGTTCTAATGGGATATGGTGCATTAGTGCTGGTATGATCGCACCCGAAATACTATCCATGTTTATTGTTTTTATGTGTTACAAGACGCAGAACCTCCTTTGTTTTGGTACGCGTGGCGTGGGACCCACGTGACCGATCGGCTCCGTTACAAAAATACGAAAACCATCAACCACGAACCGGAGGACAGCCGAGCATAGAAATAGCAAGAAAGAAAGGAAAAAAAAACATGTAAAATCTAGAAAAAACGCAAACGGACAACGAAAAAAGGGGGGTGCAACACAAGGACTTCCCAGGGGGTCACCAATCCTACTACTACTCTCGCCCAAGCACGCTTAACTGCGGAGTTCTGATGGGATCCGGTGCATTAGTGCTGGTATGATCGCACCCAAAATACTATCCATGTTTATTGTTTTTATGTGTTACAAGACGCAGAACCTCCTTTGTTTTGGTACGCGTGGCGTGGGACCCACGTGACCGATCGGCTCCGTTACAAAAATACGAAAACCATCAACCACGAACCGGAGGGCAGCCGAGCATAGAAATAGCAAGAAAGAACGGGAAAAAAAACACGTAAAATCTAGAAAAAACGCAAACGGACAACGAAAAAAGGAGGGGTGCAACACGAGGACTTCCCAGGGGGTCACCCATCCTAGTACTACTCTCGCCCAAGCACGCTTAACTGCGGAGTTCTGATGGGATCCGGTGCATTAGTGCTGGTATGATCGCACCCGAAATACTATCCATGTTTATTGTTTTTATGTGTTACAAGACGCAGAACCTCCTTTGTTTTGGTACGCGTGGCGTGGGACCCACGTGACCGATCGGCTCCGTTACAAAAATACGAAAACCATCAACCACGAACCGGAGGGCAGCCGAGCATAGAAATAGCAAGAAAGAAAGGAAAAACAAAACACGTAAAATCTAGAAAAAACGCAAACGGACAACGAAAAAAGGGGGGGTGCAACACGAGGACTTCCCAGGGGGTCACCCATCCTAGTACTACTCTCGCCCAAGCACGCTTAACTGCGGAGTTCTGATGGGATCCAGTGCATTAGTGCTGTATGATCGCACCGGAAATACTATCCATGTTTATTGTTTTTATGTGTTACAAGATGCAGAACCTCCTTTGTTTTGGTACGCGTGGCGTGGGACCCACGTGACCGATCGGCTCCGTTACAAAAATACGAAAACCATCAACCACGAACCGGAGGGCAGCCGAGCATAGAAATAGCAAGAAAGAAAGGAAAAAAAAAAACACGTAAAATCTAGAAAAACGCAAACGGACAACGAAAAAAGGGGGGTGCAACACGAGGACTTCCCAGGGGGTCACCCATCCTATGACTACTCTCGCCCAAGCACGCTTAACTGCGGAGTTCTAATGGGATATGGTGCATTAGTGCTGGTATGATCGCACCTGAAATACTATCCATGTTTATTGTTTTTATGTGTTACAAGACGCAGAACCTCCTTTGTTTTGGTACGCGTGGCGTGGGACCCACGTGACCGATCGGCTCCGTTACAAAAATACGAAAACCATCAACCACGAACCGGAGGACAGCCGAGCATAGAAATAGAAAGAAAGAAAGGAAAAAAAAACATGTAAAATCTAGAAAAAACGCAAACGGACAACGAAAAAAGGGGGGTGCAACACAAGGACTTCCCAGGGGGTCACCAATCCTACTACTACTCTCGCCCAAGCACGCTTAACTGCGGAGTTCTGATGGGATCCGGTGCATTAGTGCTGGTATGATCGCACCCAAAATACTATCCATGTTTATTGTTTTTATGTGTTACAAGACGCAGAACCTCCTTTGTTTTGGTACGCGTGGCGTGGGACCCACGTGACCGATCGGCTCCGTTACAAAAATACGAAAACCATCAACCACGAACCGGAGGGCAGCCGAGCATAGAAATAGCAAGAAAGAAAGGGAAAAAAAAACACGTAAAATCTAGAAAAAACGCAAACGGACAACGAAAAAAGGGGGGGTGCAACACGAGGACTTCCCAGGGGGTCACCCATCCTATGACTACTCTCGCCCAAGCACGCTTAACTGCGGAGTTCTAATGGGATATGGTGCATTAGTGCTGGTATGATCGCACCCGAAATACTATCCATGTTTATTGTTTTTATGTGTTACAAGACGCAGAACCTCCTTTGTTTTGGTACGCGTGGCGTGGGACCCACGTGACCGATCGGCTCCGTTATAAAAATACGAAAACCATCAACCACGAACCGGAGGACAGCCGAGCATAGAAATAGCAAGAAAGAAAGGAAAAAAAAACATGTAAAATCTAGAAAAAACGCAAACGGACAACGAAAAAAGGGGGGTGCAACACAAGGACTTCCCAGGGGGTCACCAATCCTACTACTACTCTCGCCCAAGCACGCTTAACTGCGGAGTTCTGATGGGATCCGGTGCATTAGTGCTGGTATGATCGCACCCAAAATACTATCCATGTTTATTGTTTTTATGTGTTACAAGACGCAGAACCTCCTTTGTTTTGGTACGCGTGGCGTGGGACCCACGTGACCGATCGGCTCCGTTACAAAAATACGAAAACCATCAACCACGAACCGGAGGGCAGCCGAGCATAGAAATAGCAAGAAAGAAAGGGAAAACAAAACACGTAAAATCTAGAAAAAACGCAAACGGACAACGAAAAAAGGGGGGGTGCAACACGAGGACTTCCTAGGGGGTCACCCATCCTAGTACTACTCTCGCCCAAGCACGCTTAACTGCGGAGTTCTGATAGGATCTGGTGCATTAGTGCTGGTATGATCGCACCCGAAATACTATCCATGTTTATTGTTTTTATGTGTTACAAGACGCAGAACCTCCTTTGTTTTGGTACGCGTGGCGTGGGACCCACGTGACCGATCGGCTCCGTTACAAAAATACGAAAACCATCAACCACGAATCGGAGGGCAGCCGAGCATAGAAATAGCAAGAAAGAAAGGGAAAACAAAACACGTAAAATCTAGAAAAAACGCAAACGGACAACGAAAAAAGGGGGGGTGCAACACGAGGACTTCCCAGGGGGTCACCCATCCTAGTACTACTCTCGCCCAAGCACGCTTAACTGCGGAGTTCTAATGGGATCCAGTGCATTAGTGCTGTATGATCGCACCGGAAATACTATCCATGTTTATTGTTTTTATGTGTTACAAGACGCAGAACCTCCTTTGTTTTGGTACGCGTGGCGTGGGACCCACGTGACCGATCGGCTCCGTTACAAAAATACGAAAACCATCAACCACGAACCGGAGGGCAGCCGAGCATAGAAATAGCAAGAAAGAAAGGGAAAAAAAAACACGTAAAATCTAGAAAAAACGCAAACGGACAACGAAAAAAGGAGGGGTGCAACACGAGGACTTCCCAGGGGGTCACCCATCCTAGTACTACTCTCGCCCAAGCACGCTTAACTGCGGAGTTCTGATGGGATCCGGTGCATTAGTGCTGGTATGATCGCACCCGAAATACTATCCATGTTTATTGTTTTTATGTGTTACAAGACGCAGAACCTCCTTTGTTTTGGTACGCGTGGCGTGGGACCCACGTGACCGATCGGCTCCGTTACAAAAATACGAAAACCATCAACCACGAACCGGAGGGCAGCCGAGCATAGAAATAGCAAGAAAGAAAGGGAAAACAAAACACGTAAAATCTAGAAAAAACGCAAACGGACAACGAAAAAAGGGGGGGTGCAACACGAGGACTTCCCAGGGGGTCACCCATCCTAGTACTACTCTCGCCCAAGCACGCTTAACTGCGGAGTTCTGATGGGATCCAGTGCATTAGTGCTGTATGATCGCACCGGAAATACTATCCATGTTTATTGTTTTTATGTGTTACAAGATGCAGAACCTCCTTTGTTTTGGTACGCGTGGCGTGGGACCCACGTGACCGATCGGCTCCGTTACAAAAATACGAAAACCATCAACCACGAACCGGAGGGCAGCCGAGCATAGAAATAGCAAGAAAGAAAGGGAAAAAAAACACGTAAAATCTAGAAAAAACGCAAACGGACAACGAAAAAAGGGGGGGTGCAACACGAGGACTTCCCAGGGGGTCACCCATCCTATGACTACTCTCGCCCAAGCACGCTTAACTGCGGAGTTCTAATGGGATATGGTGCATTAGTGCTGGTATGATCGCACCCGAAATGCTATCCATGTTTATTGTTTTTATGTGTTACAAGACGCAGAACCTCCTTTGTTTTGGTACGCGTGGCGTGGGACCCACGTGACCGATCGGCTCCGTTACAAAAATACGAAAACCATCAACCACGAACCGGAGGACAGCCGAGCATAGAAATAGCAAGAAAGAAAGGAAAAAAAAACATGTAAAATCTAGAAAAAACGCAAACGGACAACGAAAAAAGGGGGGTGCAACACAAGGACTTCCCAGGGGGTCACCAATCCTACTACTACTCTCGCCCAAGCACGCTTAACTGCGGAGTTCTGATGGGATCCGGTGCATTAGTGCTGGTATGATCGCACCCAAAATACTATCCATGTTTATTGTTTTTATGTGTTACAAGACGCAGAACCTCCTTTGTTTTGGTACGCGTGGCGTGGGACCCACGTGAACGATCGGCTCCGTTACAAAAATACGAAAACCATCAACCACGAACCGGAGGGCAGCCGAGCATAGAAATAGCAAGAAAGAACGGGAAAAAAAACACGTAAAATCTAGAAAAAACGCAAACGGACAACGAAAAAAGGAGGGGTGCAACACGAGGACTTCCTAGGGGGTCACCCATCCTAGTACTACTCTCGCCCAAGCACGCTTAACTGCGGAGTTCTGATGGGATCTGGTGCATTAGTGCTGGTATGATCGCACCCGAAATACTATCCATGTTTATTGTTTTTATGTGTTACAAGACGCAGAACCTCCTTTGTTTTGGTACGCGTGGCATGGGACCCACGTGACCGATCGGCTCCGTTACAAAAATACGAAAACCATCAACCACGAACCGGAGGGCAGCCGAGCATAGAAATAGCAAGAAAGAAAGGGAAAAAAAAACACGTAAAATCTAGAAAAAACGCAAACGGACAACGAAAAAAGGAGGGGTGCAACACGAGGACTTCCCAGGGGGTCACCCATCCTAGTACTACTCTCGCCCAAGCACGCTTAACTGCGGAGTTCTGATGGGATCCGGTGCATTAGTGCTGGTATGATCGCACCCGAAATACTATCCATGTTTATTGTTTTTATCTGTTACAAGACGCAGAACCTCCTTTGTTTTGGTACGCGTGGCGTGGGACCCACGTGACCGATCGGCTCCGTTACAAAAATACGAAAACCATCAACCACGAACCGGAGGGCAGCCGAGCATAGAAATAGCAAGAAAGAAAGGGAAAACAAAACACGTAAAATCTAGAAAAAACGCAAACGGACAACGAAAAAAGGGGGGGTGCAACACGAGGACTTCCCAGGGGGTCACCCATCCTAGTACTACTCTCGCCCAAGCACGCTTAACTGCGGAGTTCTGATGGGATCCAGTGCATTAGTGCTGTATGATCGCACCGGAAATACTATCCATGTTTATTGTTTTTATGTGTTACAAGATGCAGAACCTCCTTTGTTTTGGTACGCGTGGCGTGGGACCCACGTGACCGATCGGCTCCGTTACAAAAATACGAAAACCATCAACCACGAACCGGAGGGCAGCCGAGCATAGAAATAGCAAGAAAGAAAGGAAAAAAAAAACACGTAAAATCTAGAAAAACGCAAACGGACAACGAAAAAAGGGGGGTGCAACACGAGGACTTCCCAGAGGGTCACCCATCCTATGACTACTCTCGCCCAAGCACGCTTAACTGCGGAGTTCTAATGGGATATGGTGCATTAGTGCTGGTATGATCGCACCCGAAATACTATCCATGTTTATTGTTTTTATGTGTTACAAGACGCAGAACCTCCTTTGTTTTGGTACGCGTGGCGTGGGACCCACGTGACCGATCGGCTCCGTTACAAAAATACGAAAACCATCAACCACGAACCGGAGGACAGCCGAGCATAGAAATAGCAAGAAAGAAAGGAAAAAAAAACATGTAAAATCTAGAAAAAACGCAAACGGACAACGAAAAAAGGGGGGTGCAACACAAGGACTTCCCAGGGGGTCACCAATCCTACTACTACTCTCGCCCAAGCACGCTTAACTGCGGAGTTCTGATGGGATCCGGTGCATTAGTGCTGGTATGATCGCACCCAAAATACTATCCATGTTTATTGTTTTTATGTGTTACAAGACGCAGAACCTCCTTTGTTTTGGTACGCGTGGCGTGGGACCCACGTGACCGATCGGCTCCGTTACAAAAATACGAAAACCATCAACCACGAACCGGAGGGCAGCCGAGCATAGAAATAGCAAGAAAGAACGGGAAAAAAAACACGTAAAATCTAGAAAAAACGCAAACGGACAACGAAAAAAGGAGGGGTGCAACACGAGGACTTCCTAGGGGGTCACCCATCCTAGTACTACTCTCGCCCAAGCACGCTTAACTGCGGAGTTCTGATAGGATCTGGTGCATTAGTGCTGGTATGATCGCACCCGAAATACTATCCATGTTTATTGTTTTTATGTGTTACAAGACGCAGAACCTCCTTTGTTTTGGTACGCGTGGCGTGGGACCCACGTGACCGATCGGCTCCGTTACAAAAATACGAAAACCATCAACCACGAATCGGAGGGCAGCCGAGCATAGAAATAGCAAGAAAGAAAGGGAAAACAAAACACGTAAAATCTAGAAAAAACGCAAACGGACAACGAAAAAAGGGGGGGTGCAACACGAGGACTTCCCAGGGGGTCACCCATCCTAGTACTACTCTCGCCCAAGCACGCTTAACTGCGGAGTTCTGATGGGATCCAGTGCATTAGTGCTGTATGATCGCACCGGAAATACTATCCATGTTTATTGTTTTTATGTGTTACAAGACGCAGAACCTCCTTTGTTTTGGTACGCGTGGCGTGGGACCCACGTGACCGATCGGCTCCGTTACAAAAATACGAAAACCATCAACCACGAACCGGAGGGCAGCCGAGCATAGAAATAGCAAGAAAGAAAGGGAAAAAAAAACACGTAAAATCTAGAAAAACGCAAACGGACAACGAAAAAAGGGGGGTGCAACACGAGGACTTCCCAGGGGGTCACCCATCCTATGACTACTCTCGCCCAAGCACGCTTAACTGCGGAGTTCTAATGGGATATGGTGCATTAGTGCTGGTATGATCGCACCCGAAATACTATCCATGTTTATTGTTTTTATGTGTTACAAGACGCAGAACCTCCTTTGTTTTGGTACGCGTGGCGTGGGACCCACGTGACCGATCGGCTCCGTTACAAAAATACGAAAACCATCAACCACGAACCGGAGGGCAGCCGAGCATAGAAATAGCAAGAAAGAACGGGAAAAAAAACACGTAAAATCTAGAAAAAACGCAAACGGACAACGAAAAAAGGAGGGGTGCAACACGAGGACTTCCCAGGGGGTCACCAATCCTACTACTACTCTCGCCCAAGCACGCTTAACTGCGGAGTTCTGATAGGATCCGGTGCATTAGTGCTGGTATGATCGCACCCGAAATACTATCCATGTTTATTGTTTTTATGTGTTACAAGACGCAGAACCTCCTTTGTTTTGGTACGCGTGGCGTGGGACCCACGTGACCGATCGGCTCCGTTACAAAAATACGAAAACCATCAACCACGAACCGGAGGGCAGCCGAGCATAGAAATAGCAAGAAAGAAAGGGAAAACAAAACACGTAAAATCTAGAAAAAACGCAAACGGACAACGAAAAAAGGGGGGGTGCAACACGAGGACTTCCCAGGGGGTCACCCATCCTAGTACTACTCTCGCCCAAGCACGCTTAACTGCGGAGTTCTGATGGGATCCAGTGCATTAGTGCTGTATGATCGCACCGGAAATACTATCCATGTTTATTGTTTTTATGTGTTACAAGACGCAGAACCTCCTTTGTTTTGGTACGCGTGGCGTGGGACCCACGTGACCGATCGGCTCCGTTACAAAAATACGAAAACCATCAACCACGAACCGGAGGGCAGCCGAGCATAGAAATAGCAAGAAAGAAAGGGAAAAAAAAACACGTAAAATCTAGAAAAACGCAAACGGACAACGAAAAAAGGGGGGTGCAACACGAGGACTTCCCAGGGGGTCACCCATCCTATGACTACTCTCGCCCAAGCACGCTTAACTGCGGAGTTCTAATGGGATATGGTGCATTAGTGCTGGTATGATCGCACCCGAAATACTATCCATGTTTATTGTTTTTATGTGTTACAAGACGCAGAACCTCCTTTGTTTTGGTACGCGTGGCGTGGGACCCACGTGACCGATCGGCTCCGTTACAAAAATACGAAAACCATCAACCACGAACCGGAGGGCAGCCGAGCATAGAAATAGCAAGAAAGAAAGGGAAAAAAAAACACGTAAAATCTAGAAAAAACGCAAACGGACAACGAAAAAAGGAGGGGTGCAACACGAGGACTTCCCAGGGGGTCACCCATCCTAGTACTACTCTCGCCCAAGCACGCTTAACTGCGGAGTTCTGATGGGATCCGGTGCATTAGTGCTGGTATGATCGCACCCGAAATACTATCCATGTTTATTGTTTTTATGTGTTACAAGACGCAGAACCTCCTTTGTTTTGGTACGCGTGGCGTGGGACCCACGTGACCGATCGGCTCCGTTACAAAAATACGAAAACCATCAACCACGAACCGGAGGGCAGCCGAGCATAGAAATAGCAAGAAAGAACGGGAAAAAAAACACGTAAAATCTAGAAAAAACGCAAACGGACAACGAAAAAAGGAGGGGTGCAACACGAGGACTTCCCAGGGGGTCACCCATCCTAGTACTACTCTCGCCCAAGCACGCTTAACTGCGGAGTTCTGATGGGATCCGGTGCATTAGTGCTGGTATGATCGCACCCGAAATACTATCCATGTTTATTGTTTTTATGTGTTACAAGACGCAGAACCTCCTTTGTTTTGGTACGCGTGGCGTGGGACCCACGTGACCGATCGGCTCCGTTACAAAAATACGAAAACCATCAACCACGAACCGGAGGGCAGCCGAGCATAGAAATAGCAAGAAAGAAAGGGAAAACAAAACACGTAAAATCTAGAAAAAACGCAAACGGACAACGAAAAAAGGGGGGGTGCAACACGAGGACTTCCCAGGGGGTCACCCATCCTAGTACTACTCTCGCCCAAGCACGCTTAACTGCGGAGTTCTGATGGGATCCAGTGCATTAGTGCTGTATGATCGCACCGGAAATACTATCCATGTTTATTGTTTTTATGTGTTACAAGATGCAGAACCTCCTTTGTTTTGGTACGCGTGGCGTGGGACCCACGTGACCGATCGGCTCCGTTACAAAAATACGAAAACCATCAACCACGAACCGGAGGGCAGCCGAGCATAGAAATAGCAAGAAAGAAAGGAAAAAAAAACACGTAAAATCTAGAAAAACGCAAACGGACAACGAAAAAAGGGGGGTGCAACACGAGGACTTCCCAGGGGGTCACCCATCCTATGACTACTCTCGCCCAAGCACGCTTAACTGCGGAGTTCTAATGGGATATGGTGCATTAGTGCTGGTATGATCGCACCCGAAATACTATCCATGTTTATTGTTTTTATGTGTTACAAGACGCAGAACCTCCTTTGTTTTGGTACGCGTGGCGTGGGACCCACGTGACCGATCGGCTCCGTTACAAAAATACGAAAACCATCAACCACGAACCGGAGGACAGCCGAGCATAGAAATAGAAAGAAAGAAAGGAAAAAAAAACATGTAAAATCTAGAAAAAACGCAAACGGACAACGAAAAAAGGGGGGTGCAACACAAGGACTTCCCAGGGGGTCACCAATCCTACTACTACTCTCGCCCAAGCACGCTTAACTGCGGAGTTCTGATGGGATCCGGTGCATTAGTGCTGGTATGATCGCACCCAAAATACTATCCATGTTTATTGTTTTTATGTGTTACAAGACGCAGAACCTCCTTTGTTTTGGTACGCGTGGCGTGGGACCCACGTGACCGATCGGCTCCGTTACAAAAATACGAAAACCATCAACCACGAACCGGAGGGCAGCCGAGCATAGAAATAGCAAGAAAGAAAGGGAAAAAAAAACACGTAAAATCTAGAAAAAATGCAAACGGACAACGAAAAAAGGGGGGGTGCAACACGAGGACTTCCCAGGGGGTCACCCATCCTATGACTACTCTCGCCCAAGCACGCTTAACTGCGGAGTTCTAATGGGATATGGTGCATTAGTGCTGGTATGATCGCACCCGAAATACTATCCATGTTTATTGTTTTTATGTGTTACAAGACGCAGAACCTCCTTTGTTTTGGTACGCGTGGCGTGGGACCCACGTGACCGATCGGCTCCGTTACAAAAATACGAAAACCATCAACCACGAACCGGAGGACAGCCGAGCATAGAAATAGCAAGAAAGAAAGGAAAAAAAAAACATGTAAAATCTAGAAAAAACGCAAACGGACAACGAAAAAAGGGGGGTGCAACACAAGGACTTCCCAGGGGGTCACCAATCCTACTACTACTCTCGCCCAAGCACGCTTAACTGCGGAGTTCTGATGGGATCCGGTGCATTAGTGCTGGTATGATCGCACCCAAAATACTATCCATGTTTATTGTTTTTATGTGTTACAAGACGCAGAACCTCCTTTGTTTTGGTACGCGTGGCGTGGGACCCACGTGACCGATCGGCTCCGTTACAAAAATACGAAAACCATCAACCACGAACCGGAGGGCAGCCGAGCATAGAAATAGCAAGAAAGAAAGGAAAAAAAAAACACGTAAAATCTAGAAAAACGCAAACGGACAACGAAAAAAGGGGGGTGCAACACGAGGACTTCCCAGGGGGTCACCCATCCTATGACTACTCTCGCCCAAGCACGCTTAACTGCGGAGTTCTAATGGGATATGGTGCATTAGTGCTGGTATGATCGCACCCGAAATACTATCCATGTTTATTGTTTTTATGTGTTACAAGACGCAGAACCTCCTTTGTTTTGGTACGCGTGGCGTGGGACCCACGTGACCGATCGGCTCCGTTACAAAAATACGAAAACCATCAACCACGAACCGGAGGACAGCCGAGCATAGAAATAGCAAGAAAGAAAGGAAAAAAAAACATGTAAAATCTAGAAAAAACGCAAACGGACAACGAAAAAAGGGGGGTGCAACACAAGGACTTCCCAGGGGGTCACCAATCCTACTACTACTCTCGCCCAAGCACGCTTAACTGCGGAGTTCTGATGGGATCCGGTGCATTAGTGCTGGTATGATCGCACCCAAAATACTATCCATGTTTATTGTTTTTATGTGTTACAAGACGCAGAACCTCCTTTGTTTTGGTACGCGTGGCGTGGGACCCACGTGACCGATCGGCTCCGTTACAAAAATACGAAAACCATCAACCACGAACCGGAGGGCAGCCGAGCATAGAAATAGCAAGAAAGAACGGGAAAAAAAACACGTAAAATCTAGAAAAAACGCAAACGGACAACGAAAAAAGGAGGGGTGCAACACGAGGACTTCCCAGGGGGTCACCCATCCTAGTACTACTCTCGCCCAAGCACGCTTAACTGCGGAGTTCTGATGGGATCCGGTGCATTAGTGCTGGTATGATCGCACCCGAAATACTATCCATGTTTATTGTTTTTATGTGTTACAAGACGCAGAACCTCCTTTGTTTTGGTACGCGTGGCGTGGGACACACGTGACCGATCGGCTCCGTTACAAAAATACGAAAACCATCAACCACGAACCGGAGGGCAGCCGAGCATAGAAATAGCAAGAAAGAAAGGGAAAACAAAACACGTAAAATCTAGAAAAAACGCAAACGGACAACGAAAAAAGGGGGGGTGCAACACGAGGACTTCCCAGGGGGTCACCCATCCTAGTACTACTCTCGCCCAAGCACGCTTAACTGCGGAGTTCTGATGGGATCCAGTGCATTAGTGCTGTATGATCGCACCGGAAATACTATCCATGTTTATTGTTTTTATGTGTTACAAGACGCAGAACCTCCTTTGTTTTGGTACGCGTGGCGTGGGACCCACGTGACCGATCGGCTCCGTTACAAAAATACGAAAACCATCAACCACGAACCGGAGGGCAGCCGAGCATAGAAATAGCAAGAAAGAAAGGGAAAAAAAAACACGTAAAATCTAGAAAAACGCAAACGGACAACGAAAAAAGGGGGGTGCAACACGAGGACTTCCCAGGGGGTCACCCATCCTATGACTACTCTCGCCCAAGCACGCTTAACTGCGGAGTTCTAATGGGATATGGTGCATTAGTGCTGGTATGATCGCACCCGAAATACTATCCATGTTTATTGTTTTTATGTGTTACAAGACGCAGAACCTCCTTTGTTTTGGTACGCGTGGCGTGGGACCCACGTGACCGATCGGCTCCGTTACAAAAATACGAAAACCATCAACCACGAACCGGAGGACAGCCGAGCATAGAAATAGCAAGAAAGAAAGGAAAAAAAAACATGTAAAATCTAGAAAAAACGCAAACGGACAACGAAAAAAGGGGGGTGCAACACAAGGACTTCCCAGGGGGTCACCAATCCTACTACTACTCTCGCCCAAGCACGCTTAACTGCGGAGTTCTGATGGGATCCGGTGCATTAGTGCTGGTATGATCGCACCCAAAATACTATCCATGTTTATTGTTTTTATGTGTTACAAGACGCAGAACCTCCTTTGTTTTGGTACGCGTGGCGTGGGACCCACGTGACCGATCGGCTCCGTTACAAAAATACGAAAACCATCAACCACGAACCGGAGGGCAGCCGAGCATAGAAATAGCAAGAAAGAACGGGAAAAAAAACACGTAAAATCTAGAAAAAACGCAAACGGACAACGAAAAAAGGAGGGGTGCAACACGAGGACTTCCCAGGGGGTCACCCATCCTAGTACTACTCTCGCCCAAGCACGCTTAACTGCGGAGTTCTGATGGGATCCGGTGCATTAGTGCTGGTATGATCGCACCCGAAATACTATCCATGTTTATTGTTTTTATGTGTTACAAGACGCAGAACCTCCTTTGTTTTGGTACGCGTGGCGTGGGACCCACGTGACCGATCGGCTCCGTTACAAAAATACGAAAACCATCAACCACGAACCGGAGGGCAGCCGAGCATAGAAATAGCAAGAAAGAAAGGGAAAACAAAACACGTAAAATCTAGAAAAAACGCAAACGGACAACGAAAAAAGGGGGGGTGCAACACGAGGACTTCCCAGGGGGTCACCCATCCTAGTACTACTCTCGCCCAAGCACGCTTAACTGCGGAGTTCTGATGGGATCCAGTGCATTAGTGCTGTATGATCGCACCGGAAATACTATCCATGTTTATTGTTTTTATGTGTTACAAGACGCAGAACCTCCTTTGTTTTGGTACGCGTGGCGTGGGACCCACGTGACCGATCGGCTCCGTTACAAAAATACGAAAACCATCAACCACGAACCGGAGGGCAGCCGAGCATAGAAATAGCAAGAAAGAAAGGGAAAAAAAAACACGTAAAATCTAGAAAAACGCAAACGGACAACGAAAAAAGGGGGGTGCAACACGAGGACTTCCCAGGGGGTCACCCATCCTATGACTACTCTCGCCCAAGCACGCTTAACTGCGGAGTTCTAATGGGATATGGTGCATTAGTGCTGGTATGATCGCACCCGAAATACTATCCATGTTTATTGTTTTTATGTGTTACAAGACGCAGAACCTCCTTTGTTTTGGTACGCATGGCGTGGGACCCACGTGACCGATCGGCTCCGTTACAAAAATACGAAAACCATCAACCACGAACCGGAGGACAGCCGAGCATAGAAATAGCAAGAAAGAAAGGAAAAAAAAACATGTAAAATCTAGAAAAAACGCAAACGGACAACGAAAAAAGGGGGGTGCAACACAAGGACTTCCCAGGGGGTCACCAATCCTACTACTACTCTCGCCCAAGCACGCTTAACTGCGGAGTTCTGATGGGATCCGGTGCATTAGTGCTGGTATGATCGCACCCAAAATACTATCCATGTTTATTGTTTTTATGTGTTACAAGACGCAGAACCTCCTTTGTTTTGGTACGCGTGGCGTGGGACCCACGTGACCGATCGGCTCCGTTACAAAAATACGAAAACCATCAACCACGAACCGGAGGGCAGCCGAGCATAGAAATAGCAAGAAAGAACGGGAAAAAAAACACGTAAAATCTAGAAAAAACGCAAACGGACAACGAAAAAAGGAGGGGTGCAACACGAGGACTTCCCAGGGGGTCACCCATCCTAGTACTACTCTCGCCCAAGCACGCTTAACTGCGGAGTTCTGATGGGATCCGGTGCATTAGTGCTGGTATGATCGCACCCGAAATACTATCCATGTTTATTGTTTTTATGTGTTACAAGACGCAGAACCTCCTTTGTTTTGGTACGCGTGGCGTGGGACCCACGTGACCGATCGGCTCCGTTACAAAAATACGAAAACCATCAACCACGAACCGGAGGGCAGCCGAGCATAGAAATAGCAAGAAAGAAAGGGAAAACAAAACACGTAAAATCTAGAAAAAACGCAAACGGACAACGAAAAAAGGGGGGGTGCAACACGAGGACTTCCCAGGGGGTCACCCATCCTAGTACTACTCTCGCCCAAGCACGCTTAACTGCGGAGTTCTGATGGGATCCAGTGCATTAGTGCTGTATGATCGCACCGGAAATACTATCCATGTTTATTGTTTTTATGTGTTACAAGATGCAGAACCTCCTTTGTTTTGGTACGCGTGGCGTGGGACCCACGTGACCGATCGGCTCCGTTACAAAAATACGAAAACCATCAACCACGAACCGGAGGGCAGCCGAGCATAGAAATAGCAAGAAAGAAAGGAAAAAAAAAAACACGTAAAATCTAGAAAAACGCAAACGGACAACGAAAAAAGGGGGGTGCAACACGAGGACTTCCCAGGGGGTCACCCATCCTATGACTACTCTCGCCCAAGCACGCTTAACTGCGGAGTTCTAATGGGATATGGTGCATTAGTGCTGGTATGATCGCACCCGAAATACTATCCATGTTTATTGTTTTTATGTGTTACAAGACGCAGAACCTCCTTTGTTTTGGTACGCGTGGCGTGGGACCCACGTGACCGATCGGCTCCGTTACAAAAATACGAAAACCATCAACCACGAACCGGAGGACAGCCGAGCATAGAAATAGAAAGAAAGAAAGGAAAAAAAAACATGTAAAATCTAGAAAAAACGCAAACGGACAACGAAAAAAGGGGGGTGCAACACAAGGACTTCCCAGGGGGTCACCAATCCTACTACTACTCTCGCCCAAGCACGCTTAACTGCGGAGTTCTGATGGGATCCGGTGCATTAGTGCTGGTATGATCGCACCCAAAATACTATCCATGTTTATTGTTTTTATGTGTTACAAGACGCAGAACCTCCTTTGTTTTGGTACGCGTGGCGTGGGACCCACGTGACCGATCGGCTCCGTTACAAAAATACGAAAACCATCAACCACGAACCGGAGGGCAGCCGAGCATAGAAATAGCAAGAAAGAAAGGGAAAAAAAAACACGTAAAATCTAGAAAAAACGCAAACGGACAACGAAAAAAGGGGGGGTGCAACACGAGGACTTCCCAGGGGGTCACCCATCCTATGACTACTCTCGCCCAAGCACGCTTAACTGCGGAGTTCTAATGGGATATGGTGCATTAGTGCTGGTATGATCGCACCCGAAATACTATCCATGTTTATTGTTTTTATGTGTTACAAGACGCAGAACCTCCTTTGTTTTGGTACGCGTGGCGTGGGACCCACGTGACCGATCGGCTCCGTTACAAAAATACGAAAACCATCAACCACGAACCGGAGGACAGCCGAGCATAGAAATAGCAAGAAAGAAAGGAAAAAAAAACATGTAAAATCTAGAAAAAACGCAAACGGACAACGAAAAAAGGGGGGTGCAACACAAGGACTTCCCAGGGGGTCACCAATCCTACTACTACTCTCGCCCAAGCACGCTTAACTGCGGAGTTCTGATGGGATCCGGTGCATTAGTGCTGGTATGATCGCACCCAAAATACTATCCATGTTTATTGTTTTTATGTGTTACAAGACGCAGAACCTCCTTTGTTTTGGTACGCGTGGCGTGGGACCCACGTGACCGATCGGCTCCGTTACAAAAATACGAAAACCATCAACCACGAACCGGAGGGCAGCCGAGCATAGAAATAGCAAGAAAGAAAGGAAAAAAAAAACACGTAAAATCTAGAAAAACGCAAACGGACAACGAAAAAAGGGGGGTGCAACACGAGGACTTCCCAGGGGGTCACCCATCCTATGACTACTCTCGCCCAAGCACGCTTAACTGCGGAGTTCTAATGGGATATGGTGCATTAGTGCTGGTATGATCGCACCCGAAATACTATCCATGTTTATTGTTTTTATGTGTTACAAGACGCAGAACCTCCTTTGTTTTGGTACGCGTGGCGTGGGACCCACGTGACCGATCGGCTCCGTTACAAAAATACGAAAACCATCAACCACGAACCGGAGGACAGCCGAGCATAGAAATAGCAAGAAAGAAAGGAAAAAAAAACATGTAAAATCTAGAAAAAACGCAAACGGACAACGAAAAAAGGGGGGTGCAACACAAGGACTTCCCAGGGGGTCACCAATCCTACTACTACTCTCGCCCAAGCACGCTTAACTGCGGAGTTCTGATGGGATCCGGTGCATTAGTGCTGGTATGATCGCACCCAAAATACTATCCATGTTTATTGTTTTTATGTGTTACAAGACGCAGAACCTCCTTTGTTTTGGTACGCGTGGCGTGGGACCCACGTGACTGATCGGCTCCGTTACAAGAATACGAAAACCATCAACCACGAACCGGAGGGCAGCCGAGCATAGAAATAGCAAGAAAGAACGGGAAAAAAAACACGTAAAATCTAGAAAAAACGCAAACGGACAACGAAAAAAGGAGGGGTGCAACACGAGGACTTCCCAGGGGGTCACCCATCCTAGTACTACTCTCGCCCAAGCACGCTTAACTGCGGAGTTCTGATGGGATCTGGTGCATTAGTGCTGGTATGATCGCACCCGAAATACTATCCATGTTTATTGTTTTTATGTGTTACAAGACGCAGAACCTCCTTTGTTTTGGTACGCGTGGCGTGGGACCCACGTGACCGATCGGCTCCGTTACAAAAATACGAAAACCATCAACCACGAACCGGAGGGCAGCCGAGCATAGAAATAGCAAGAAAGAAAGGGAAAACAAAACAAGTAAAATCTAGAAAAAACGCAAACGGACAACGAAAAAAGGGGGGGTGCAACACGAGGACTTCCCAGGGGGTCACCCATCCTAGTACTACTCTCGCCCAAGCACGCTTAACTGCGGAGTTCTGATGGGATCCAGTGCATTAGTGCTGTATGATCGCACCGGAAATACTATCCATGTTTATTGTTTTTATGTGTTACAAGACGCAGAACCTCCTTTGTTTTGGTACGCGTGGCGTGGGACCCACGTGACCGATCGGCTCCGTTACAAAAATACGAAAACCATCAACCACGAACCGGAGGGCAGCCGAGCATAGAAATAGCAAGAAAGAAAGGGAAAAAAAAACACGTAAAATCTAGAAAAAACGCAAACGGACAACGAAAAAAGGAGGGGTGCAACACGAGGACTTCCCAGGGGGTCACCCATCCTAGTACTACTCTCGCCCAAGCACGCTTAACTGCGGAGTTCTAATGGGATATGGTGCATTAGTGCTGGTATGATCGCACCCGAAATACTATCCATGTTTATTGTTTTTATGTGTTACAAGACGCAGAACCTTCTTTGTTTTGGTACGCGTGGCGTGGGACCCACGTGACCGATCGGCTCCGTTACAAAAATACGAAAACCATCAACCACGAACCGGAGGACAGCCGAGCATAGAAATAGCAAGAAAGAAAGGGAAAACAAAACACGTAAAATCTAGAAAAAACGCAAACGGACAACGAAAAAAGGGGGGGTGCAACACGAGGACTTCCCAGGAGGTCACCCATCCTAGTACTACTCTCGCCCAAGCACGCTTAACTGCGGAGTTCTGATGGGATCCAGTGCATTAGTGCTGTATGATCGCACCGGAAATACTATCCATGTTTATTGTTTTTATGTGTTACAAGATGCAGAACCTCCTTTGTTTTGGTACGCGTGGCGTGGGACCCACGTGACCGATCGGCTCCGTTACAAAAATACGAAAACCATCAACCACGAACCGGAGGGCAGCCGAGCATAGAAATAGCAAGAAAGAAAGGAAAAAAAAAACACGTAAAATCTAGAAAAACGCAAACGGACAACGAAAAAAGGGGGGTGCAACACGAGGACTTCCCAGGGGGTCACCCATCCTATGACTACTCTCGCCCAAGCACGCTTAACTACGGAGTTCTAATGGGATATGGTGCATTAGTGCTGGTATGATCGCACCCGAAATACTATCCATGTTTATTGTTTTTATGTGTTACAAGACGCAGAACCTCCTTTGTTTTGGTACGCGTGGCGTGGGACCCACGTGACCGATCGGCTCCGTTACAAAAATACGAAAACCATCAACCACGAATCGGAGGACAGCCGAGCATAGAAATAGCAAGAAAGAAAGGAAAAAAAAAACATGTAAAATCTAGAAAAAACGCAAACAGACAACGAAAAAAGGGGGGTGCAACACAAGGACTTCCCAGGGGGTCACCAATCCTACTACTACTCTCGCCCAAGCACGCTTAACTGCGGAGTTCTGATGGGATCCGGTGCATTAGTGCTGGTATGATCGCACCCAAAATACTATCCATGTTTATTGTTTTTATGTGTTACAAGACGCAGAACCTCCTTTGTTTTGGTACGCGTGGCGTGGGACCCACGTGACCGATCGGCTCCGTTACAAAAATACGAAAACCATCAACCACGAACCGGAGGGCAGCCGAGCATAGAAATAGCAAGAAAGAACGGGAAAAAAAACACGTAAAATCTAGAAAAAACGCAAACGGACAACGAAAAAAGGAGGGGTGCAACACGAGGACTTCCTAGGGGGTCACCCATCCTAGTACTACTCTCGCCCAAGCACGCTTAACTGCGGAGTTCTGATAGGATCTGGTGCATTAGTGCTGGTATGATCGCACCCGAAATACTATCCATGTTTATTGTTTTTATGTGTTACAAGACGCAGAACCTCCTTTGTTTTGGTACGCGTGGCGTGGGACCCACGTGACCGATCGGCTCCGTTACAAAAATACAAAAACCATCAACCACGAATCGGAGGGCAGCCGAGCATAGAAATAGCAAGAAAGAAAGGGAAAACAAAACACGTAAAATCTAGAAAAAACGAAAACGGACAACGAAAAAAGGGGGGGTGCAACACGAGGACTTCCCAGGGGGTCACCCATCCTAGTACTACTCTCGCCCAAGCACGCTTAACTGCGGAGTTCTGATGGGATCCAGTGCATTAGTGCTGTATGATCGCACCGGAAATACTATCCATGTTTATTGTTTTTATGTGTTACAAGACGCAGAACCTCCTTTGTTTTGGTACGCGTGGCGTGGGACCCACGTGACCGATCGGCTCCGTTACAAAAATACGAAAACCATCAACCACGAACCGGAGGGCAGCCGAGCATAGAAATAGCAAGAAAGAAAGGGAAAAAAAAACACGTAAAATCTAGAAAAAACGCAAACGGACAACGAAAAAAGGAGGGGTGCAACACGAGGACTTCCCAGGGGGTCAGCCATCCTAGTACTACTCTCGCCCAAGCACGCTTAACTGCGGAGTTCTGATGGGATCCGGTGCATTAGTGCTGGTATGATCGCACCCGAAATACTATCCATGTTTATTGTTTTTATGTGTTACAAGACGCAGAACCTCCTTTGTTTTGGTACGCGTGGCGTGGGACCCACGTGACCGATCGGCTCCGTTACAAAAATACGAAAACCATCAACCACGAACCGTAGGGCAGCCGAGCATAGAAATAGCAAGAAAGAAGGGAAAACAAAACACGTAAAATCTAGAAAAAACGCAAACGGACAACGAAAAAAGGGGGGGTGCAACACGAGGACTTCCCAGGGGGTCACCCATCCTAGTACTACTCTCGCCCAAGCACGCTTAACTGCGGAGTTCTGATGGGATCCAGTGCATTAGTGCTGTATGATCGCACCGGAAATACTATCCATGTTTATTGTTTTTATGTGTTACAAGATGCAGAACCTCCTTTGTTTTGGTACGCGTGGCGTGGGACCCACGTGACCGATCGGCTCCGTTACAAAAATACGAAAACCATCAACCACGAACCGGAGGGCAGCCGAGCATAGAAATAGCAAGAAAGAAAGGGAAAAAAAAACACGTAAAATGTAGAAAAAACGCAAACGGACAACGAAAAAAGGGGGGGTGCAACACGAGGACTTCCCAGGGGGTCACCCATCCTAATACTACTCTCGCCCAAGCACGCTTAACTGCGGAGTTCTGATGGGATCCGGTGCATTAGTGCTGGTATGATCGCACCCGAAATACTATCCATGTTTATTGTTTTTATGTGTTACAAGACGCAGAACCTCCTTTGTTTTGGTACGCGTGGCGTGGGACCCACGTGACCGATCGGCTCCGTTACAAAAATACGAAAACCATCAACCACGAACCGGAGGGCAGCCGAGCATAGAAATAGCAAGAAAGAAAGGGAAAAAAAACACGTAAAATCTAGAAAAAATGCAAACGGACAACGAAAAAAGGAGGGGTGCAACACGAGGACTTCCCAGGGGGTCACCCATCCTAGTACTACTCTCGCCCAAGCACGCTTAACTGCGGAGTTCTGATGGGATCCGGTGCATTAGTGCTGGTATGATCGCACCCGAAATACTATCCATGTTTATTGTTTTTATGTGTTACAAGACGCAGAACCTCCTTTGTTTTGGTACGCGTGGCGTGGGACCCACGTGACCGATCGGCTCCGTTACAAAAATACGAAAACCATCAACCACGAACCGTAGGGCAGCCGAGCATAGAAATAGCAAGAAAGAAGGGAAAACAAAACACGTAAAATCTAGAAAAAACGCAAACGGACAACGAAAAAAGGGGGGGTGCAACACGAGGACTTCCCAGGGGGTCACCCATCCTAGTACTACTCTCGCCCAAGCACGCTTAACTGCGGAGTTCTGATGGGATCCAGTGCATTAGTGCTGTATGATCGCACCGGAAATACTATCCATGTTTATTGTTTTTATGTGTTACAAGATGCAGAACCTCCTTTGTTTTGGTACGCGTGGCGTGGGACCCACGTGACCGATCGGCTCCGTTACAAAAATACGAAAACCATCAACCACGAACCGGAGGGCAGCCGAGCATAGAAATAGCAAGAAAGAAAGGGAAAAAAAAACACGTAAAATGTAGAAAAAACGCAAACGGACAACGAAAAAAGGGGGGGTGCAACACGAGGACTTCCCAGGGGGTCACCCATCCTAATACTACTCTCGCCCAAGCACGCTTAACTGCGGAGTTCTGATGGGATCCGGTGCATTAGTGCTGGTATGATCGCACCCGAAATACTATCCATGTTTATTGTTTTTATGTGTTACAAGACGCAGAACCTCCTTTGTTTTGGTACGCGTGGCGTGGGACCCACGTGACCGATCGGCTCCGTTACAAAAATACGAAAACCATCAACCACGAACCGGAGGGCAGCCGAGCATAGAAATAGCAAGAAAGAAAGGGAAAAAAAACACGTAAAATCTAGAAAAAATGCAAACGGACAACGAAAAAAGGAGGGGTGCAACACGAGGACTTCCCAGGGGGTCACCCATCCTAGTACTACTCTCGCCCAAGCACGCTTAACTGCGGAGTTCTGATGGGATCCGGTGCATTAGTGCTGGTATGATCGCACCCGAAATACTATCCATGTTTATTGTTTTTATGTGTTACAAGACGCAGAACCTCCTTTGTTTTGGTACGCGTGGCGTGGGACCCACGTGACCGATCGGCTCCGTTACAAAAATACGAAAACCATCAACCACGAACCGTAGGGCAGCCGAGCATAGAAATAGCAAGAAAGAAGGGAAAACAAAACACGTAAAATCTAGAAAAAACGCAAACGGACAACGAAAAAAGGGGGGGTGCAACACGAGGACTTCCCAGGGGGTCACCCATCCTAGTACTACTCTCGCCCAAGCACGCTTAACTGCGGAGTTCTGATGGGATCCAGTGCATTAGTGCTGTATGATCGCACCGGAAATACTATCCATGTTTATTGTTTTTATGTGTTACAAGATGCAGAACCTCCTTTGTTTTGGTACGCGTGGCGTGGGACCCACGTGACCGATCGGCTCCGTTACAAAAATACGAAAACCATCAACCACGAACCGGAGGGCAGCCGAGCATAGAAATAGCAAGAAAGAAAGGGAAAAAAAAACACGTAAAATGTAGAAAAAACGCAAACGGACAACGAAAAAAGGGGGGGTGCAACACGAGGACTTCCCAGGGGGTCACCCATCCTAATACTACTCTCGCCCAAGCACGCTTAACTGCGGAGTTCTGATGGGATCCGGTGCATTAGTGCTGGTATGATCGCACCCGAAATACTATCCATGTTTATTGTTTTTATGTGTTACAAGACGCAGAACCTCCTTTGTTTTGGTACGCGTGGCGTGGGACCCACGTGACCGATCGGCTCCGTTACAAAAATACGAAAACCATCAACCACGAACCGGAGGGCAGCCGAGCATAGAAATAGCAAGAAAGAAAGGGAAAAAAAACACGTAAAATCTAGAAAAAATGCAAACGGACAACGAAAAAAGGAGGGGTGCAACACGAGGACTTCCCAGGGGGTCACCCATCCTAGTACTACTCTCGCCCAAGCACGCTTAACTGCGGAGTTCTGATGGGATCCGGTGCATTAGTGCTGGTATGATCGCACCCGAAATACTATCCATGTTTATTGTTTTTATGTGTTACAAGACGCAGAACCTCCTTTGTTTTGGTACGCGTGGCGTGGGACCCACGTGTCCGATCGGCTCCGTTACAAAAATACGAAAACCATCAACCACGAACCGTAGGGCAGCCGAGCATAGAAATAGCAAGAAAGAAAGGGAAAACAAAACACGTAAAATCTAGAAAAAACGCAAACGGACAACGAAAAAAGGGGGGGTGCAACACGAGGACTTCCCAGGGGGTCACCCATCCTAGTACTACTCTCGCCCAAGCACGCTTAACTGCGGAGTTCTGATGGGATCCAGTGCATTAGTGCTGTATGATCGCACCCGAAATACTATCCATGTTTATTGTTTTTATGTGTTACAAGACGCAGAACATCCTTTGTTTTGGTACGCGTGGCGTGGGACCCACGTGACCGATCGGCTCCGTTACAAAAATACGAAAACCATGAACCACGAACCGGAGGGCAGCCGAGCATAGAAATAGCAAGAAAGAAAGGGAAAAACAAAACACGTAAAATCTAGAAAAAACGCAAACGGACAACGAAAAAAGGGGGGTGCAACACGAGGACTTCCCAGGGGGTCACCCATCCTAGTACTACTCTCGCCCAAGCACGCTTAACTGCGGAGTTCTGATGGGATCCGGTGCATTAGTGCTGGTATGATCGCACCCGAAATACTATCCATGTTTATTGTTTTTATGTGTTACAAGACGCAGAACCTCCTTTGTTTTGGTACGCGTGGCGTGGGACCCACGTGACCGATCGGCTCCGTTACAAAAATACGAAACCATCAACCACGAACCGGAGGGCAGCCGAGCATAGAAATAGCAAGAAAGAAAGGGAAAAACAAAACACGTAAAATCTAGAAAAAACGCTTCCCAGGGGGTCACCCATCCTAGTACTACTCTCGCCCAAGCACGCTTAACTGCGGAGTTCTGATGGGATCCGGTGCATTAGTGCTGGTATGATCGCACCCGAAATACTATCCATGTTTATTGTTTTTATGTGTTACAAGACGCAGAACCTCCTTTGTTTTGGTACGCGTGGCGTGGGACCCACGTGACCGATCGGCTCCGTTACAAAAATACGAAAACCATCAACCACGAACCGGATGGCAGCCGAGCATAGAAATAGCAAGAAAGAAAGGGAAAAAAAAAACACGTAAAATCTAGAAAAAACGCAAACGGACAACGAAAAAAGGGGGGGTGCAACACGAGGACTTCCCAGGGGGTCACCCATCCTAGTACTACTCTCGCCCAAGCACGCTTAACTGCGGAGTTCTGATGGGATCCGGTGCATTAGTGCTGGTATGATCGCACCCGAAATACTATCCATGTTTATTGTTTTTATGTGTTACAAGACGCAGAACCTCCTTTGTTTTGGTACGCGTGGCGTGGGACCCACGTGACCGATCGGCTCCGTTACAAAAATACGAAAACCATCAACCACGAACCGGATGGCAGCCGAGCATAGAAATAGCAAGAAAGAAAGGGAAAAAAAAAACACGTAAAATCTAGAAAAAACGCAAACGGACAACGAAAAAAGGGGGGGTGCAACACGAGGACTTCCCAGGGGGTCACCCATCCTAGTACTACTCTCGCCCAAGCACGCTTAACTGCGGAGTTCTGATGGGATCCGGTGCATTAGTGCTGGTATGATCGCACCCGAAATACTATCCATGTTTATTGTTTTTATGTGTTACAAGACGCAGAACCTCCTTTGTTTTGGTACGCGTGGCGTGGGACCCACGTGACCGATCGGCTCCGTTACAAAAATACGAAAACCATCAACCACGAACCGGATGGCAGCCGAGCATAGAAATAGCAAGAAAGAAAGGGAAAAAAAAAACACGTAAAATCTAGAAAAAACGCAAACGGACAACGAAAAAAGGGGGGGTGCAACACGAGGACTTCCCAGGGGGTCACCCATCCTAGTACTACTCTCGCCGAAGCACGCTTAACTGCGGAGTTCTGATGGGATCCGGTGCATTAGTGCTGGTATGATCGCACCCGAAATACTATCCATGTTTATTGTTTTTATGTGTTACAAGACGCAGAACCTCCTTTGTTTTGGTACGCGTGGCGTGGGACCCACGTGACCGATCGGCTCCGTTACAAAAATACGAAACCATCAACCACGAACCGGAGGGCAGCCGAGCATAGAAATAGCAAGAAAGAAAGGGAAAAACAAAACACGTAAAATCTAGAAAAAACGCAAACGGACAACGAAAAAAGGGGGGTGCAACACGAGGACTTCCCAGGGGGTCACCCATCCTAGTACTACTCTCGCCCAAGCACGCTTAACTGCGGAGTTCTGATGGGATCCGGTGCATTAGTGCTGGTATGATCGCACCCGAAATACTATCCATGTTTATTGTTTTTATGTGTTACAAGACGCAGAACCTCCTTTGTTTTGGTACGCGTGGCGTGGGACCCACGTGACCGATCGGCTCCGTTACAAAAATGCGAAACCATCAACCACGAACCGGAGGGCAGCCGAGCATAGAAATAGCAAGAAAGAAAGGGAAAAACAAAACACGTAAAATCTAGAAAAAACGCAAACGGACAACGAAAAAAGGGGGGTGCAACACGAGGACTTCCCAGGGGGTCACCCATCCTAGTACTACTCTCGCCCAAGCACGCTTAACTGCGGAGTTCTGATGGGATCCGGTGCATTAGTGCTAGTATGATCGCACCCGAAATACTATCCATGTTTATTGTTTTTATGTGTTACAAGACGCAGAACATCCTTTGTTTTGGTACGCGTGGCGTGGGACCCACGTGACCGATCGGCTCCGTTACAAAAATACGAAAACCATGAACCACGAACCGGAGGGCAGCCGAGCATAGAAATAGCAAGAAAGAAAGGGAAAAACAAAACACGTAAAATCTAGAAAAACGCAAACGGACAACGAAAAAAGGGGGGTGCAACACGAGGACTTCCCAGGGGGTCACCCATCCTAGTACTACTCTCGCCCAAGCACGCTTAACTGCGGAGTTCTGATGGGATCCGGTGCATTAGTGCTGGTATGATCGCACCCGAAATACTATCCATGTTTATTGTTTTTATGTGTTACAAGACGCAGAACCTCCTTTGTTTTGGTACGCGTGGCGTGGGACCCACGTGACCGATCGGCTCCGTTACAAAAATACGAAACCATCAACCACGAACCGGAGGGCAGCCGAGCATAGAAATAGCAAGAAAGAAAGGGAAAAACAAAACACGTAAAATCTAGAAAAAACGCAAACGGACAACGAAAAAAGGGGGGTGCAACACGAGGACTTCCCAGGGGGTCACCCATCCTAGTACTACTCTCGCCCAAGCACGCTTAACTGCGGAGTTCTGATGGGATCCGGTGCATTAGTGCTGGTATGATCGCACCCGAAATACTATCCATGTTTTTTGTTTTTATGTGTTACAAGACGCAGAACCTCCTTTGTTTTGGTACGCGTGGCGTGGGACCCACGTGACCGATCGGCTCCGTTACAAAAATACGAAACCATCAACCACGAACCGGAGGGCAGCCGAGCATAGAAATAGCAAGAAAGAAAGGGAAAAACAAAACACGTAAAATCTAGAAAAAACGCAAACGGACAACGAAAAAAGGGGGGTGCAACACGAGGACTTCCCAGGGGGTCACCCATCCTAGTACTACTCTCGCCCAAGCACGCTTAACTGCGGAGTTCTGATGGGATCCGGTGCATTAGTGCTGGTATGATCGCACCCGAAATACTATCCATGTTTATTGTTTTTATGTGTTACAAGACGCAGAACCTCCTTTGTTTTGGTACGCGTGGCGTGGGACCCACGTGACCGATCGGCTCCGTTACAAAAATACGAAAACCATCAACCACGAACCGGAGGGCAGCCGAGCATAGAAATAGCAAGAAAGAAAGGGAAAAAAAAACACGTAAAATGTAGAAAAAACGCAAACGGACAACGAAAAAAGGGGGGTGCAACACGAGGACTTCCCAGGGGGTCACCCATCCTAGTACTACTCTCGCCCAAGCACGCTTAACTGCGGAGTTCTGATGGGATCCGGTGCATTAGTGCTGGTATGATCGCACCCGAAATACTATCCATGTTTATTGTTTTTATGTGTTACAAGACGCAGAACCTCCTTTGTTTTGGTACGCGTGGCGTGGGACCCACGTGACCGATCGGCTCCGTTACAAAAATACGAAACCATCAACCACGAACCGGAGGGCAGCCGAGCATAGAAATAGCAAGAAAGAAAGGGAAAAACAAAACACGTAAAATCTAGAAAAAACGCAAACGGACAACGAAAAAAGGGGGGTGCAACACGAGGACTTCCCAGGGGGTCACCCATCCTAGTACTACTCTCGCCCAAGCACGCTTAACTGCGGAGTTCTGATGGGATCCGGTGCATTAGTGCTGGTATGATCGCACCCGAAATACTATCCATGTTTTTTGTTTTTATGTGTTACAAGACGCAGAACCTCCTTTGTTTTGGTACGCGTGGCGTGGGACCCACGTGACCGATCGGCTCCGTTACAAAAATACGAAACCATCAACCACGAACCGGAGGGCAGCCGAGCATAGAAATAGCAAGAAAGAAAGGGAAAAACAAAACACGTAAAATCTAGAAAAAACGCAAACGGACAACGAAAAAAGGGGGGTGCAACACGAGGACTTCCCAGGGGGTCACCCATCCTAGTACTACTCTCGCCCAAGCACGCTTAACTGCGGAGTTCTGATGGGATCCGGTGCATTAGTGCTGGTATGATCGCACCCGAAATACTATCCATGTTTATTGTTTTTATGTGTTACAAGACGCAGAACCTCCTTTGTTTTGGTACGCGTGGCGTGGGACCCACGTGACCGATCGGCTCCGTTACAAAAATACGAAAACCATCAACCACGAACCGGAGGGCAGCCGAGCATAGAAATAGCAAGAAAGAAAGGGAAAAAAAAACACGTAAAATGTAGAAAAAACGCAAACGGACAACGAAAAAAGGGGGGTGCAACACGAGGACTTCCCAGGGGGTCACCCATCCTAGTACTACTCTCGCCCAAGCACGCTTAACTGCGGAGTTCTGATGGGATCCGGTGCATTAGTGCTGGTATGATCGCACCCGAAATACTATCCATGTTTATTGTTTTTATGTGTTACAAGACGCAGAACCTCCTTTGTTTTGGTACGCGTGGCGTGGGACCCACGTGACCGATCGGCTCCGTTACAAAAATACGAAACCATCAACCACGAACCGGAGGGCAGCCGAGCATAGAAATAGCAAGAAAGAAAGGGAAAAACAAAACACGTAAAATCTAGAAAAAACGCAAACGGACAACGAAAAAAGGGGGGTGCAACACGAGGACTTCCCAGGGGGTCACCCATCCTAGTACTACTCTCGCCCAAGCACGCTTAACTGCGGAGTTCTGATGGGATCCGGTGCATTAGTGCTGGTATGATCGCACCCGAAATACTATCCATGTTTATTGTTTTTATGTGTTACAAGACGCAGAACCTCCTTTGTTTTGGTACGCGTGGCGTGGGACCCACGTGACCGATCGGCTCCGTTACAAAAATACGAAAACCATCAACCACGAACCGGATGGCAGCCGAGCATAGAAATAGCAAGAAAGAAAGGGAAAAAAAAAACACGTAAAATCTAGAAAAAACGCAAACGGACAACGAAAAAAGGGGGGGTGCAACACGAGGACTTCCCAGGGGGTCACCCATCCTAGTACTACTCTCGCCCAAGCACGCTTAACTGCGGAGTTCTGATGGGATCCGGTGCATTAGTGCTGGTATGATCGCACCCGAAATACTATCCATGTTTATTGTTTTTATGTGTTACAAGACGCAGAACCTCCTTTGTTTTGGTACGCGTGGCGTGGGACCCACGTGACCGATCGGCTCCGTTACAAAAATACGAAAACCATCAACCACGAACCGGAGGGCAGCCGAGCATAGAAATAGCAAGAAAGAAAGGGAAAAAAAAACACGTAAAATGTAGAAAAAACGCAAACGGACAACGAAAAAAGGGGGTTACAACACGAGGACTTCCCAGGGGGTCACCCATCCTAGTACTACTCTCGCCCAAGCACGCTTAACTGCGGAGTTCTGATGGGATCCGGTGCATTAGTGCTGGTATGATCGCACCCGAAATACTATCCATGTTTATTGTTTTTATGTGTTACAAGACGCAGAACCTCCTTTGTTTTGGTACGCGTGGCGTGGGACCCACGTGACCGATCGGCTCCGTTACAAAAATACGAAACCATCAACCACGAACCGGAGGGCAGCCGAGCATAGAAATAGCAAGAAAGAAAGGGAAAAACAAAACACGTAAAATCTAGAAAAAACGCAAACGGACAACGAAAAAAGGGGGGTGCAACACGAGGACTTCCCAGGGGGTCACCCATCCTAGTACTACTCTCGCCCAAGCACGCTTAACTGCGGAGTTCTGATGGGATCCGGTGCATTAGTGCTGGTATGATCGCACCCGAAATACTATCCATGTTTATTGTTTTTATGTGTTACAAGACGCAGAACCTCCTTTGTTTTGGTACGCGTGGCGTGGGACCCACGTGACCGATCGGCTCCGTTACAAAAATACGAAAACCATCAACAACGAACCGGATGGCAGCCGAGCATAGAAATAGCAAGAAAGAAAGGGAAAAAAAAAACACGTAAAATCTAGAAAAAACGCAAACGGACAACGAAAAAAGGGGGGGTGCAACACGAGGACTTCCCAGGGGGTCACCCATCCTAGTACTACTCTCGCCCAAGCACGCTTAACTGCGGAGTTCTGATGGGATCCGGTGCATTAGTGCTGGTATGATCGCACCCGAAATACTATCCATGTTTATTGTTTTTATGTGTTACAAGACGCAGAACCTCCTTTGTTTTGGTACGCGTGGCGTGGGACCCACGTGACCGATCGGCTCCGTTACAAAAATACGAAACCATCAACCACGAACCGGAGGGCAGCCGAGCATAGAAATAGCAAGAAAGAAAGGGAAAAACAAAACACGTAAAATCTAGAAAAAACGCAAACGGACAACGAAAAAAGGGGGGTGCAACACGAGGACTTCCCAGGGGGTCACCCATCCTAGTACTACTCTCGCCCAAGCACGCTTAACTGCGGAGTTCTGATGGGATCCGGTGCATTAGTGCTGGTATGATCGCACCGGAAATACTATCCATGTTTATTGTTTTTATGTGTTACAAGACGCAGAACCTCCTTTGTTTTGGTACGCGTGGCGTGGGACCCACGTGACCGATCGGCTCCGTTACAAAAATACGAAACCATCAACCACGAACCGGAGGGCAGCCGAGCATAGAAATAGCAAGAAAGAAAGGGAAAAACAAAACACGTAAAATCTAGAAAAAACGCAAACGGACAACGAAAAAAGGGGGGTGCAACACGAGGACTTCCCAGGGGGTCACCCATCCTAGTACTACTCTCGCCCAAGCACGCTTAACTGCGGAGTTCTGATGGGATCCGGTGCATTAGTGCTGGTATGATCGCACCCGAAATACTATCCATGTTTATTGTTTTTATGTGTTACAAGACGCAGAACCTCCTTTGTTTTGGTACGCGTGGCGTGGGACCCACGTGACCGATCGGCTCCGTTACAAAAATACGAAAACCATCAACCACGAACCGGAGGGCAGCCGAGCATAGAAATAGCAAGAAAGAAAGGGAAAAAAAAACAC
Organism: Lactuca saligna; assembly: GCF_052625555.1. NCBI lineage: Eukaryota > Viridiplantae > Streptophyta > Magnoliopsida > Asterales > Asteraceae > Lactuca > Lactuca saligna. The sequence goes on from NC_136417.1 coordinate 154,149,706, forward strand.
GTAAAATGTAGAAAAAACGCAAACGGACAACGAAAAAAGGGGGGTGCAACACGAGGACTTCCCAGGGGGTCACCCATCCTAGTACTACTCTCGCCCAAGCACGCTTAACTGCGGAGTTCTGATGGGATCCGGTGCATTAGTGCTGGTATGATCGCACCCGAAATACTATCCATGTTTATTGTTTTTATGTGTTACAAGACGCAGAACCTCCTTTGTTTTGGTACGCGTGGCGTGGGACCCACGTGACCGATCGGCTCCGTTACAAAAATACGAAAACCATCAACCACGAACCGGATGGCAGCCGAGCATAGAAATAGCAAGAAAGAAAGGGAAAAAAAAAACACGTAAAATCTAGAAAAAACGCAAACGGACAACGAAAAAAGGGGGGGTGCAACACGAGGACTTCCCAGGGGGTCACCCATCCTAGTACTACTCTCGCCCAAGCACGCTTAACTGCGGAGTTCTGATGGGATCCGGTGCATTAGTGCTGGTATGATCGCACCCGAAATACTATCCATGTTTATTGTTTTTATGTGTTACAAGACGCAGAACCTCCTTTGTTTTGGTACGCGTGGCGTGGGACCCACGTGACCGATCGGCTCCGTTACAAAAATACGAAACCATCAACCACGAACCGGAGGGCAGCCGAGCATAGAAATAGCAAGAAAGAAAGGGAAAAACAAAACACGTAAAATCTAGAAAAAACGCAAACGGACAACGAAAAAAGGGGGGTGCAACACGAGGACTTCCCAGGGGGTCACCCATCCTAGTACTACTCTCGCCCAAGCACGCTTAACTGCGGAGTTCTGATGGGATCCGGTGCATTAGTGCTGGTATGATCGCACCGGAAATACTATCCATGTTTATTGTTTTTATGTGTTACAAGACGCAGAACCTCCTTTGTTTTGGTACGCGTGGCGTGGGACCCACGTGACCGATCGGCTCCGTTACAAAAATACGAAAACCATCAACCACGAACCGGAGGGCAGCCGAGCATAGAAATAGCAAGAAAGAAAGGGAAAAAAAACACGTAAAATCTAGAAAAAACGCAAACGGACAACGAAAAAAGGAGGGGTGCAACACGAGGACTTCCCAGGGGGTCACCCATCCTAGTACTACTCTCGCCCAAGCACGCTTAACTGCGGAGTTCTGATGGGATCCGGTGCATTAGTGCTGGTATGATCGCACCCGAAATACTATCCATGTTTATTGTTTTTATGTGTTACAAGACGCAGAACCTCCTTTGTTTTGGTACGCGTGGCGTGGGACCCACGTGACCGATCGGCTCCGTTACAAAAATACGAAAACCATCAACCACGAACCGGAGGGCAGCCGAGCATAGAAATAGCAAGAAAGAAAGGGAAAAAAAAACACGTAAAATCTAGAAAAAACGCAAACGGACAACGAAAAAAGGGGGGGTGCAACACGAGGACTTCCCAGGGGGTCACCCATCCTAGTACTACTCTCGCCCAAGCACGCTTAACTGCGGAGTTCTGATGGGATCCGGTGCATTAGTGCTGGTATGATCGCACCCGAAATACTATCCATGTTTATTGTTTTTATGTGTTACAAGACGCAGAACCTCCTTTGTTTTGGTACGCGTGGCGTGGGACCCACGTGACCGATCGGCTCCGTTACAAAAATACGAAACCATCAACCACGAACCGGAGGGCAGCCGAGCATAGAAATAGCAAGAAAGAAAGGGAAAAACAAAACACGTAAAATCTAGAAAAAACGCAAACGGACAACGAAAAAAGGGGGGTGCAACACGAGGACTTCCCAGGGGGTCACCCATCCTAGTACTACTCTCGCCCAAGCACGCTTAACTGCGGAGTTCTGATGGGATCCGGTGCATTAGTGCTGGTATGATCGCACCCGAAATACTATCCATGTTTATTGTTTTTATGTGTTACAAGACGCAGAACCTCCTTTGTTTTGGTACGCGTGGCGTGGGACCCACGTGACCGATCGGCTCCGTTACAAAAATACGAAAACCATCAACCACGAACCGGATGGCAGCCGAGCATAGAAATAGCAAGAAAGAAAGGGAAAAAAAAAACACGTAAAATCTAGAAAAAACGCAAACGGACAACGAAAAAAGGGGGGGTGCAACACGAGGACTTCCCAGGGGGTCACCCATCCTAGTACTACTCTCGCCCAAGCACGCTTAACTGCGGAGTTCTGATGGGATCCGGTGCATTAGTGCTGGTATGATCGCACCCGAAATACTATCCATGTTTATTGTTTTTATGTGTTACAAGACGCAGAACCTCCTTTGTTTTGGTACGCGTGGCGTGGGACCCACGTGACCGATCGGCTCCGTTACAAAAATACGAAACCATCAACCACGAACCGGAGGGCAGCCGAGCATAGAAATAGCAAGAAAGAAAGGGAAAAACAAAACACGTAAAATCTAGAAAAAACGCAAACGGACAACGAAAAAAGGGGGGTGCAACACGAGGACTTCCCAGGGGGTCACCCATCCTAGTACTACTCTCGCCCAAGCACGCTTAACTGCGGAGTTCTGATGGGATCCGGTGCATTAGTGCTGGTATGATCGCACCCGAAATACTATCCATGTTTATTGTTTTTATGTGTTACAAGACGCAGAACATCCTTTGTTTTGGTACGCGTGGCGTGGGACCCACGTGACCGATCGGCTCCGTTACAAAAATACGAAAACCATGAACCACGAACCGGAGGGCAGCCGAGCATAGAAATAGCAAGAAAGAAAGGGAAAAACAAAACACGTAAAATCTAGAAAAAACGCAAACGGACAACGAAAAAAGGGGGGTGCAACACGAGGACTTCCCAGGGGGTCACCCATCCTAGTACTACTCTCGCCCAAGCACGCTTAACTGCGGAGTTCTGATGGGATCCGGTGCATTAGTGCTGGTATGATCGCACCCGAAATACTATCCATGTTTATTGTTTTTATGTGTTACAAGACGCAGAACCTCCTTTGTTTTGGTACGCGTGGCGTGGGACCCACGTGACCGATCGGCTCCGTTACAAAAATACGAAACCATCAACCACGAACCGGAGGGCAGCCGAGCATAGAAATAGCAAGAAAGAAAGGGAAAAACAAAACACGTAAAATCTAGAAAAAACGCAAACGGACAACGAAAAAAGGGGGGTGCAACACGAGGACTTCCCAGGGGGTCACCCATCCTAGTACTACTCTCGCCCAAGCACGCTTAACTGCGGAGTTCTGATGGGATCCGGTGCATTAGTGCTGGTATGATCGCACCCGAAATACTATCCATGTTTATTGTTTTTATGTGTTACAAGACGCAGAACCTCCTTTGTTTTGGTACGCGTGGCGTGGGACCCACGTGACCGATCGGCTCCGTTACAAAAATACGAAAACCATGAACCACGAACCGGAGGGCAGCCGAGCATAGAAATAGCAAGAAAGAAAGGGAAAAACAAAACACGTAAAATCTAGAAAAAACGCAAACGGACAACGAAAAAAGGGGGGTGCAACACGAGGACTTCCCAGGGGGTCACCCATCCTAGTACTACTCTCGCCCAAGCACGTTTAACTGCGGAGTTCTGATGGGATCCGGTGCATTAGTGCTGGTATGATCGCACCCGAAATACTATCCATGTTTATTGTTTTTATGTGTTACAAGACGCAGAACCTCCTTTGTTTTGGTACGCGTGGCGTGGGACCCACGTGACCGATCGGCTCCGTTACAAAAATACGAAACCATCAACCACGAACCGGAGGGCAGCCGAGCATAGAAATAGCAAGAAAGAAAGGGAAAAACAAAACACGTAAAATCTAGAAAAAACGCAAACGGACAACGAAAAAAGGGGGGTGCAACACGAGGACTTCCCAGGGGGTCACCCATCCTAGTACTACTCTCGCCCAAGCACGCTTAACTGCGGAGTTCTGATGGGATCCGGTGCATTAGTGCTGGTATGATCGCACCCGAAATGCTATCCATGTTTATTGTTTTTATGTGTTACAAGACGCAGAACCTCCTTTGTTTTGGTACGCGTGGCGTGGGACCCACGTGACCGATCGGCTCCGTTACAAAAATACGAAACCATCAACCACGAACCGGAGGGCAGCCGAGCATAGAAATAGCAAGAAAGAAAGGGAAAAACAAAACACGTAAAATCTAGAAAAAACGCAAACGGACAACGAAAAAAGGGGGGTGCAACACGAGGACTTCCCAGGGGGTCACCTATCCTAGTACTACTCTCGCCCAAGCACGCTTAACTGCGGAGTTCTGATGGGATCCGGTGCATTAGTGCTGGTATGATCGCACCCGAAATACTATCCATGTTTATTGTTTTTATGTGTTACAAGACGCAGAACCTCCTTTGTTTTGGTACGCGTGGCGTGGGACCCACGTGACCGATCGGCTCCGTTACAAAAATACGAAAACCATCAACCACGAACCGGAGGGCAGCCGAGCATAGAAATATCAAGAAAGAAAGGGAAAAAAAAACACGTAAAATGTAGAAAAAACGCAAACGGACAACGAAAAAAGGGGGGGTGCAACACGAGGACTTCCCAGGGGGTCACCCATCCTAGTACTACTCTCGCCCAAGCACGCTTAACTGCGGAGTTCTGATGGGATCCGGTGCATTAGTGCTGGTATGATCGCACCCGAAATACTATCCATGTTTATTGTTTTTATGTGTTACAAGACGCAGAACCTCCTTTGTTTTGGTACGCGTGGCGTGGGACCCACGTGACCGATCGGCTCCGTTACAAAAATACGAAAACCATCAACCACGAACCGGATGGCAGCCGAGCATAGAAATAGCAAGAAAGAAAGGGAAAAAAAAAACACGTAAAATCTAGAAAAAACGCAAACGGACAACGAAAAAAGGGGGGGGTGCAACACGAGGACTTCCCAGGGGGTCACCCATCCTAGTACTACTCTCGCCCAAGCACGCTTAACTGCGGAGTTCTGATGGGATCCGGTGCATTAGTGCTGGTATGATCGCACCCGAAATACTATCCATGTTTATTGTTTTTATGTGTTACAAGACGCAGAACCTCCTTTGTTTTGGTACGCGTGGCGTGGGACCCACGTGACCGATCGGCTCCGTTACAAAAATACGAAACCATCAACCACGAACCGGAGGGCAGCCGAGCATAGAAATAGCAAGAAAGAAAGGGAAAAACAAAACACGTAAAATCTAGAAAAAACGCAAACGGACAACGAAAAAAGGGGGGTGCAACACGAGGACTTCCCAGGGGGTCACCCATCCTAGTACTACTCTCGCCCAAGCACGCTTAACTGCGGAGTTCTGATGGGATCCGGTGCATTAGTGCTGGTATGATCGCACCCGAAATACTATCCATCTTTATTGTTTTTATGTGTTACAAGACGCAGAACATCCTTTGTTTTGGTACGCGTGGCGTGGGACCCACGTGACCGATCGGCTCCGTTACAAAAATACGAAAACCATGAACCACGAACCGGAGGGCAGCCGAGCATAGAAATAGCAAGAAAGAAAGGGAAAAACAAAACACGTAAAATCTAGAAAAAACGCAAACGGACAACGAAAAAAGGGGGGTGCAACACGAGGACTTCCCAGGGGGTCACCCATCCTAGTACTACTCTCGCCCAAGCACGCTTAACTGCGGAGTTCTGATGGGATCCGGTGCATTAGTGCTGGTATGATCGCACCCGAAATACTATCCATGTTTATTGTTTTTATGTGTTACAAGACGCAGAACCTCCTTTGTTTTGGTACGCGTGGCGTGGGACCCACGTGACCGATCGGCTCCGTTACAAAAATACGAAACCATCAACCACGAACCGGAGGGCAGCCGAGCATAGAAATAGCAAGAAAGAAAGGGAAAAACAAAACACGTAAAATCTAGAAAAAACGCAAACGGACAACGAAAAAAGGGGGGTGCAACACGAGGACTTCCCAGGGGGTCACCCATCCTTGTACTACTCTCGCCCAAGCACGCTTAACTGCGGAGTTCTGATGGGATCCGGTGCATTAGTGCTGGTATGATCGCACCCGAAATACTATCCATGTTTATTGTTTTTATGTGTTACAAGACGCAGAACCTCCTTTGTTTTGGTACGCGTGGCGTGGGACCCACGTGACCGATCGGCTCCGTTACAAAAATACGAAAACCATGAACCACGAACCGGAGGGCAGCCGAGCATAGAAATAGCAAGAAAGAAAGGGAAAAACAAAACACGTAAAATCTAGAAAAAACGCAAACGGACAACGAAAAAAGGGGGGTGCAACACGAGGACTTCCCAGGGGGTCACCCATCCTAGTACTACTCTCGCCCAAGCACGTTTAACTGCGGAGTTCTGATGGGATCCGGTGCATTAGTGCTGGTATGATCGCACCCGAAATACTATCCATGTTTATTGTTTTTATGTGTTACAAGACGCAGAACCTCCTTTGTTTTGGTACGCGTGGCGTGGGACCCACGTGACCGATCGGCTCCGTTACAAAAATACGAAACCATCAACCACGAACCGGAGGGCAGCCGAGCATAGAAATAGCAAGAAAGAAAGGGAAAAACAAAACACGTAAAATCTAGAAAAAACGCAAACGGACAACGAAAAAAGGGGGGTGCAACACGAGGACTTCCCAGGGGGTCACCCATCCTAGTACTACTCTCGCCCAAGCACGCTTAACTGCGGAGTTCTGATGGGATCCGGTGCATTAGTGCTGGTATGATCGCACCCGAAATACTATCCATGTTTATTGTTTTTATGTGTTACAAGACGCAGAACCTCCTTTGTTTTGGTACGCGTGGCGTGGGACCCACGTGACCGATCGGCTCCGTTACAAAAATACGAAACCATCAACCACGAACCGGAGGGCAGCCGAGCATAGAAATAGCAAGAAAGAAAGGGAAAAACAAAACACGTAAAATCTAGAAAAAACGCAAACGGACAACGAAAAAAGGGGGGTGCAACACGAGGACTTCCCAGGGGGTCACCTATCCTAGTACTACTCTCGCCCAAGCACGCTTAACTGCGGAGTTCTGATGGGATCCGGTGCATTAGTGCTGGTATGATCGCACCCGAAATACTATCCATGTTTATTGTTTTTATGTGTTACAAGACGCAGAACCTCCTTTGTTTTGGTACGCGTGGCGTGGGACCCACGTGACCGATCGGCTCCGTTACAAAAATACGAAAACCATCAACCACGAACCGGAGGGCAGCCGAGCATAGAAATATCAAGAAAGAAAGGGAAAAAAAAACACGTAAAATGTAGAAAAAACGCAAACGGACAACGAAAAAAGGGGGGGTGCAACACGAGGACTTCCCAGGGGGTCACCCATCCTAGTACTACTCTCGCCCAAGCACGCTTAACTGCGGAGTTCTGATGGGATCCGGTGCATTAGTGCTGGTATGATCGCACCCGAAATACTATCCATGTTTATTGTTTTTATGTGTTACAAGACGCAGAACCTCCTTTGTTTTGGTACGCGTGGCGTGGGACCCACGTGACCGATCGGCTCCGTTACAAAAATACGAAAACCATCAACCACGAACCGGATGGCAGCCGAGCATAGAAATAGCAAGAAAGAAAGGGAAAAAAAAAACACGTAAAATCTAGAAAAAACGCAAACGGACAACGAAAAAAGGGGGGGGTGCAACACGAGGACTTCCCAGGGGGTCACCCATCCTAGTACTACTCTCGCCCAAGCACGCTTAACTGCGGAGTTCTGATGGGATCCGGTGCATTAGTGCTGGTATGATCGCACCCGAAATACTATCCATGTTTATTGTTTTTATGTGTTACAAGACGCAGAACCTCCTTTGTTTTGGTACGCGTGGCGTGGGACCCACGTGACCGATCGGCTCCGTTACAAAAATACGAAACCATCAACCACGAACCGGAGGGCAGCCGAGCATAGAAATAGCAAGAAAGAAAGGGAAAAACAAAACACGTAAAATCTAGAAAAAACGCAAACGGACAACGAAAAAAGGGGGGTGCAACACGAGGACTTCCCAGGGGGTCACCCATCCTAGTACTACTCTCGCCCAAGCACGCTTAACTGCGGAGTTCTGATGGGATCCGGTGCATTAGTGCTGGTATGATCGCACCCAAAATACTATCCATGTTTATTGTTTTTATGTGTTACAAGACGCAGAACATCCTTTGTTTTGGTACGCGTGGCGTGGGACCCACGTGACCGATCGGCTCCGTTACAAAAATACGAAAACCATGAACCACGAACCGGAGGGCAGCCGAGCATAGAAATAGCAAGAAAGAAAGGGAAAAACAAAACACGTAAAATCTAGAAAAAACGCAAACGGACAACGAAAAAAGGGGGGTGCAACACGAGGACTTCCCAGGGGGTCACCCATCCTAGTACTACTCTCGCCCAAGCACGCTTAACTGCGGAGTTCTGATGGGATCCGGTGCATTAGTGCTGGTATGATCGCACCCGAAATACTATCCATGTTTATTGTTTTTATGTGTTACAAGACGCAGAACCTCCTTTGTTTTGGTACGCGTGGCGTGGGACCCACGTGACCGATCGGCTCCGTTACAAAAATACGAAAACCATCAACCACGAACCGGAGGGCAGCCGAGCATAGAAATAGCAAGAAAGAAAGGGAAAAACAAAACACGTAAAATATAGAAAAAACGCAAACGGACAACGAAAAAAGGGGGGTGCAACACGAGGACTTCCCAGGGGGTCACCCATCCTAGTACTACTCTCGCCCGAGCACGCTTAACTGCGGAGTTCTGATGGGATCCGGTGCATTAGTGCTGGTATGATCGCACCCGAAATACTATCCATGTTTATTGTTTTTATGTGTTACAAGACGCAGAACCTCCTTTGTTTTGGTACGCGTGGCGTGGGACCCACGTGACCGATCGGCTCCGTTACAAAAATACGAAACCATCAACCACGAACCGGAGGGCAGCCGAGCATAGAAATAGCAAGAAAGAAAGGGAAAAACAAAACACGTAAAATCTAGAAAAAACGCAAACGGACAACGAAAAAAGGGGGGTGCAACACGAGGACTTCCCAGGGGGTCACCCATCCTAGTACTACTCTCGCCCAAGCACGCTTAACTGCGGAGTTCTGATGGGATCCGGTGCATTAGTGCTGGTATGATCGCACCCGAAATACTATCCATGTTTATTGTTTTTATGTGTTACAAGACGCAGAACCTCCTTTGTTTTGGTACGCGTGGCGTGGGACCCACGTGACCGATCGGCTCCGTTACAAAAATACGAAACCATCAACCACGAACCGGATGGCAGCCGAGCATAGAAATAGCAAGAAAGAAAGGGAAAAACAAAACACGTAAAATCTAGAAAAAACGCAAACGGACAACGAAAAAAGGGGGGTGCAACACGAGGACTTCCCAGGGGGTCACCCATCCTAGTACTACTCTCGCCCAAGCACGCTTAACTGCGGAGTTCTGATGGGATCCGGTGCATTAGTGCTGGTATGATCGCACCCGAAATACTATCCATGTTTATTGTTTTTATGTGTTACAAGACGCAGAACATCCTTTGTTTTGGTACGCGTGGCGTGGGACCCACGTGACCGATCGGCTCCGTTACAAAAATACGAAAACCATGAACCACGAACCGGAGGGCAGCCGAGCATAGAAATAGCAAGAAAGAAAGGGAAAAACAAAACACGTAAAATCTAGAAAAAACGCAAACGGACAACGAAAAAAGGGGGGTGCAACACGAGGACTTCCCAGGGGGTCACCCATCCTAGTACTACTCTCGCCCAAGCACGCTTAACTGCGGAGTTCTGATGGGATCCGGTGCATTAGTGCTGGTATGATCGCACCCGAAATACTATCCATGTTTATTGTTTTTATGTGTTACAAGACGCAGAACCTCCTTTGTTTTGGTACGCGTGGCGTGGGACCCACGTGACCGATCGGCTCCGTTACAAAAATACGAAACCATCAACCACGAACCGGAGGGCAGCCGAGCATAGAAATAGCAAGAAAGAAAGGGAAAAACAAAACACGTAAAATCTAGAAAAAACGCAAACGGACAACGAAAAAAGGGGGGTGCAACACGAGGACTTCCCAGGGGGTCACCCATCCTAGTACTACTCTCGCCCAAGCACGCTTAACTGCGGAGTTCTGATGGGATTCGGTGCATTAGTGCTGGTATGATCGCACCCGAAATACTATCCATGTTTATTGTTTTTATGTGTTACAAGACGCAGAACCTCCTTTGTTTTGGTACGCGTGGCGTGGGACCCACGTGACCGATCGGCTCCGTTACAAAAATACGAAAACCATCAACCACGAACCGGATGGCAGCCGAGCATAGAAATAGCAAGAAAGAAAGGGAAAAAAAAAACACGTAAAATTTAGAAAAAACGCAAACGGACAACGAAAAAAGGGGGGTGCAACACGAGGACTTCCCAGGGGGTCACCCATCCTAGTACTACTCTCGCCCAAGCACGCTTAACTGCGGAGTTCTGATGGGATCCGGTGCATTAGTGCTGGTATGATCGCACCCGAAATACTATCCATGTTTATTGTTTTTATGTGTTACAAGACGCAGAACCTCCTTTGTTTTGGTACGCGTGGCGTGGGACCCACGTGACCGATCGGCTCCGTTACAAAAATACGAAACCATCAACCACGAACCGGAGGGCAGCCGAGCATAGAAATAGCAAGAAAGAAAGGGAAAAACAAAACACGTAAAATCTAGAAAAAACGCAAACGGACAACGAAAAAAGGGGGGTGCAACACGAGGACTTCCCAGGGGGTCACCCATCCTAGTACTACTCTCGCCCAAGCACGCTTAACTGCGGAGTTCTGATGGGATCCGGTGCATTAGTGCTGGTATGATCGCACCCGAAATACTATCCATGTTTATTGTTTTTATGTGTTACAAGACGCAGAACCTCCTTTGTTTTGGTACGCGTGGCGTGGGACCCACGTGACCGATCGGCTCCGTTACAAAAATACGAAAACCATCAACCACGAACCGGATGGCAGCCGAGCATAGAAATAGCAAGAAAGAAAGGGAAAAAAAAAACACGTAAAATCTAGAAAAAACGCAAACGGACAACGAAAAAAGGGGGGGTGCAACACGAGGACTTCCCAGGGGGTCACCCATCCTAGTACTACTCTCGCCCAAGCACGCTTAACTGCGGAGTTCTGATGGGATCCGGTGCATTAGTGCTGGTATGATCGCACCCGAAATACTATCCATGTTTATTGTTTTTATGTGTTACAAGACGCAGAACCTCCTTTGTTTTGGTACGCGTGGCGTGGGACCCACGTGACCGATCGGCTCCGTTACAAAAATACGAAACCATCAACCACGAACCGGAGGGCAGCCGAGCATAGAAATAGCAAGAAAGAAAGGGAAAAACAAAACACGTAAAATCTAGAAAAAACGCAAACGGACAACGAAAAAAGGGGGGTGCAACACGAGGACTTCCCAGGGGGTCACCCATCCTAGTACTACTCTCGCCCAAGCACGCTTAACTGCGGAGTTCTGATGGGATCCGGTGCATTAGTGCTGGTATGATCGCACCCGAAATACTATCCATGTTTATTGTTTTTATGTGTTACAAGACGCAGAACATCCTTTGTTTTGGTACGCGTGGCGTGGGACCCACGTGACCGATCGGCTCCGTTACAAAAATACGAAAACCATGATCCACGAACCGGAGGGCAGCCGAGCATAGAAATAGCAAGAAAGAAAGGGAAAAACAAAACACGTAAAATCTAGAAAAAACGCAAATGGACAACGAAAAAAGGGGGGTGCAACACGAGGACTTCCCAGGGGGTCACCCATCCTAGTACTACTCTCGCCCAAGCACGCTTAACTGCGGAGTTCTGATGGGATCCGGTGCATTAGTGCTGGTATGATCGCACCCGAAATACTATCCATGTTTATTGTTTTTATGTGTTACAAGACGCAGAACCTCCTTTGTTTTGGTACGCGTGGCGTGGGACCCACGTGACCGATCGGCTCCGTTACAAAAATACGAAAACCATGAACCACGAACCGGAGGGCAGCCGAGCATAGAAATAGCAAGAAAGAAAGGGAAAAACAAAACACGTAAAATCTAGAAAAAACGCAAACGGACAACGAAAAAGGGGGGTGCAACACGAGGACTTCCCAGGGGGTCACCCATCCTAGTACTACTCTCGCCCAAGCACGCTTAACTGCGGAGTTCTGATGGGATCCGGTGCATTAGTGCTGGTATGATCGCACCCGAAATACTATCCATGTTTATTGTTTTTATGTGTTACAAGACGCAGAACCTCCTTTGTTTTGGTACGCGTGGCGTGGGACCCACGTGACCGATCGGCTCCGTTACAAAAATACGAAACCATCAACCACGAACCGGAGGGCAGCCGAGCATAGAAATAGCAAGAAAGAAAGGGAAAAACAAAACACGTAAAATCTAGAAAAAACGCAAACGGACAACGAAAAAAGGGGGGTGCAACACGAGGACTTCCCAGGGGGTCACCCATCCTAGTACTACTCTCGCCCAAGCACGCTTAACTGCGGAGTTCTGATGGGATCCGATGCATTAGTGCTGGTATGATCGCACCCGAAATACTATCCATGTTTATTGTTTTTATGTGTTACAAGACGCAGAACCTCCTTTGTTTTGGTACGCGTGGCGTGGGACCCACGTGACCGATCGGCTCCGTTACAAAAATACGAAAACCATCAACCACGAACCGGATGGCAGCCGAGCATAGAAATAGCAAGAAAGAAAGGGAAAAAAAAAAACACGTAAAATCTAGAAAAAACGCAAACGGACAACGAAAAAAGGGGGGGGTGCAACACGAGGACTTCCCAGGGGGTCACCCATCCTAGTACTACTCTCGCCCAAGCACGCTTAACTGCGGAGTTCTGATGGGATCCGGTGCATTAGTGCTGGTATGATCGCACCCGAAATACTATCCATGTTTATTGTTTTTATGTGTTACAAGACGCAGAACCTCCTTTGTTTTGGTACGCGTGGCGTGGGACCCACGTGACCGATCGGCTCCGTTACAAAAATACGAAACCATCAACCACGAACCGGAGGGCAGCCGAGCATAGAAATAGCAAGAAAGAAAGGGAAAAACAAAACACGTAAAATCTAGAAAAAACGCAAACGGACAACGAAAAAAGGGGGGTGCAACACGAGGACTTCCCAGGGGGTCACCCATCCTAGTACTACTCTCGCCCAAGCACGCTTAACTGCGGAGTTCTGATGGGATCCGGTGCATTAGTGCTGGTATGATCGCACCCGAAATACTATCCATGTTTATTGTTTTTATGTGTTACAAGACGCAGAACATCCTTTGTTTTGGTACGCGTGGCGTGGGACCCACGTGACCGATCGGCTCCGTTACAAAAATACGAAAACCATGAACCACGAACCGGAGGGCAGCCGAGCATAGAAATAGCAAGAAAGAAAGGGAAAAACAAAACACGTAAAATCTAGAAAAAACGCAAACGGACAACGAAAAAATGGGGGGGGTGCAACAAGAGGACTTCCCAGGGGGTCACCCATCCTAGTACTACTCTCGCCCAAGCACGCTTAACTGCGGAGTTCTGATGGGATCCGGTGCATTAGTGCTGGTATGATCGCACCCGAAATACTATCCATGTTTATTGTTTTTATGTGTTACAAGACGCAGAACCTCCTTTGTTTTGGTACGCGTGGCGTGGGACCCACGTGACCGATCGGCTCCGTTACAAAAATACGAAAACCATCAACCACGAACCGGATGGCAGCCGAGCATAGAAATAGCAAGAAAGAAAGGGAAAAAAAAAAACACGTAAAATCTAGAAAAAACGCAAACGGACAACGAAAAAAGGGGGGGTGCAACACGAGGACTTCCCAGGGGGTCACCCATCCTAGTACTACTCTCGCCCAAGCACGCTTAACTGCGGAGTTCTGATGGGATCCGGTGCATTAGTGCTGGTATGATCGCACCCGAAATACTATCCATGTTTATTGTTTTTATGTGTTACAAGACGCAGAACCTCCTTTGTTTTGGTACGCGTGGCGTGGGACCCACGTGACCGATCGGCTCCGTTACAAAAATACGAAACCATCAACCACGAACCGGAGGGCAGCCGAGCATAGAAATAGCAAGAAAGAAAGGGAAAAACAAAACACGTAAAATCTAGAAAAAACGCAAACGGACAACGAAAAAAGGGGGGTGCAACACGAGGACTTCCCAGGGGGTCACCCATCCTAGTACTACTCTCGCCCAAGCACGCTTAACTGCGGAGTTCTGATGGGATCCGGTGCATTAGTGCTGGTATGATCGCACCCGAAATACTATCCATGTTTATTGTTTTTATGTGTTACAAGACGCAGAACCTCCTTTGTTTTGGTACGCGTGGCGTGGGACCCACGTGACCGATCGGCTCCGTTACAAAAATACGAAAACCATCAACCACGAACCGGATGGCAGCCGAGCATAGAAATAGCAAGAAAGAAAGGGAAAAAAAAAACACGTAAAATCTAGAAAAAACGCAAACGGACAACGAAAAAAGGGGGGGTGCAACACGAGGACTTCCCAGGGGGTCACCCATCCTAGTACTACTCTCGCCCAAGCACGCTTAACTGCGGAGTTCTGATGGGATCCGGTGCATTAGTGCTGGTATGATCGCACCCGAAATACTATCCATGTTTATTGTTTTTATGTGTTACAAGACGCAGAACCTCCTTTGTTTTGGTACGCGTGGCGTGGGACCCACGTGACCGATCGGCTCCGTTACAAAAATACGAAACCATCAACCACGAACCGGAGGGCAGCCGAGCATAGAAATAGCAAGAAAGAAAGGGAAAAACAAAACACGTAAAATCTAGAAAAAACGCAAACGGACAACGAAAAAAGGGGGGTGCAACACGAGGACTTCCCAGGGGGTCACCCATCCTAGTACTACTCTCGCCCAAGCACGCTTAACTGCGGAGTTCTGATGGGATCCGGTGCATTAGTGCTGGTATGATCGCACCCGAAATACTATCCATCTTTATTGTTTTTATGTGTTACAAGACGCAGAACATCCTTTGTTTTGGTACGCGTGGCGTGGGACCCACGTGACCGATCGGCTCCGTTACAAAAATACGAAAACCATGATCCACGAACCGGAGGGCAGCCGAGCATAGAAATAGCAAGAAAGAAAGGGAAAAACAAAACACGTAAAATCTAGAAAAAACGCAAATGGACAACGAAAAAAGGGGGGTGCAACACGAGGACTTCCCAGGGGGTCACCCATCCTAGTACTACTCTCGCCCAAGCACGCTTAACTGCGGAGTTCTGATGGGATCCGGTGCATTAGTGCTGGTATGATCGCACCCGAAATACTATCCATGTTTATTGTTTTTATGTGTTACAAGACGCAGAACCTCCTTTGTTTTGGTACGCGTGGCGTGGGACCCACGTGACCGATCGGCTCCGTTACAAAAATACGAAAACCATGAACCACGAACCGGAGGGCAGCCGAGCATAGAAATAGCAAGAAAGAAAGGGAAAAACAAAACACGTAAAATCTAGAAAAAACGCAAACGGACAACGAAAAAGGGGGGTGCAACACGAGGACTTCCCAGGGGGTCACCCATCCTAGTACTACTCTCGCCCAAGCACGCTTAACTGCGGAGTTCTGATGGGATCCGGTGCATTAGTGCTGGTATGATCGCACCCGAAATACTATCCATGTTTATTGTTTTTATGTGTTACAAGACGCAGAACCTCCTTTGTTTTGGTACGCGTGGCGTGGGACCCACGTGACCGATCGGCTCCGTTACAAAAATACGAAACCATCAACCACGAACCGGAGGGCAGCCGAGCATAGAAATAGCAAGAAAGAAAGGGAAAAACAAAACACGTAAAATCTAGAAAAAACGCAAACGGACAACGAAAAAAGGGGGGTGCAACACGAGGACTTCCCAGGGGGTCACCCATCCTAGTACTACTCTCGCCCAAGCACGCTTAACTGCGGAGTTCTGATGGGATCCGATGCATTAGTGCTGGTATGATCGCACCCGAAATACTATCCATGTTTATTGTTTTTATGTGTTACAAGACGCAGAACCTCCTTTGTTTTGGTACGCGTGGCGTGGGACCCACGTGACCGATCGGCTCCGTTACAAAAATACGAAAACCATCAACCACGAACCGGATGGCAGCCGAGCATAGAAATAGCAAGAAAGAAAGGGAAAAAAAAAAACACGTAAAATCTAGAAAAAACGCAAACGGACAACGAAAAAAGGGGGGGTGCAACACGAGGACTTCCCAGGGGGTCACCCATCCTAGTACTACTCTCGCCCAAGCACGCTTAACTGCGGAGTTCTGATGGGATCCGGTGCATTAGTGCTGGTATGATCGCACCCGAAATACTATCCATGTTTATTGTTTTTATGTGTTACAAGACGCAGAACCTCCTTTGTTTTGGTACGCGTGGCGTGGGACCCACGTGACCGATCGGCTCCGTTACAAAAATACGAAACCATCAACCACGAACCGGAGGGCAGCCGAGCATAGAAATAGCAAGAAAGAAAGGGAAAAACAAAACACGTAAAATCTAGAAAAAACGCAAACGGACAACGAAAAAAGGGGGGTGCAACACGAGGACTTCCCAGGGGGTCACCCATCCTAGTACTACTCTCGCCCAAGCACGCTTAACTGCGGAGTTCTGATGGGATCCGGTGCATTAGTGCTGGTATGATCGCACCCGAAATACTATCCATGTTTATTGTTTTTATGTGTTACAAGACGCAGAACATCCTTTGTTTTGGTACGCGTGGCGTGGGACCCACGTGACCGATCGGCTCCGTTACAAAAATACGAAAACCATGAACCACGAACCGGAGGGCAGCCGAGCATAGAAATAGCAAGAAAGAAAGGGAAAAACAAAACACGTAAAATCTAGAAAAAACGCAAACGGACAACGAAAAAATGGGGGGGGTGCAACACGAGGACTTCCCAGGGGGTCACCCATCCTAGTACTACTCTCGCCCAAGCACGCTTAACTGCGGAGTTCTGATGGGATCCGGTGCATTAGTGCTGGTATGATCGCACCCGAAATACTATCCATGTTTATTGTTTTTATGTGTTACAAGACGCAGAACCTCCTTTGTTTTGGTACGCGTGGCGTGGGACCCACGTGACCGATCGGCTCCGTTACAAAAATACGAAAACCATCAACCACGAACCGGATGGCAGCCGAGCATAGAAATAGCAAGAAAGAAAGGGAAAAAAAAAAACACGTAAAATCTAGAAAAAACGCAAACGGACAACGAAAAAAGGGGGGGTGCAACACGAGGACTTCCCAGGGGGTCACCCATCCTAGTACTACTCTCGCCCAAGCACGCTTAACTGCGGAGTTCTGATGGGATCCGGTGCATTAGTGCTGGTATGATCGCACCCGAAATACTATCCATGTTTATTGTTTTTATGTGTTACAAGACGCAGAACCTCCTTTGTTTTGGTACGCGTGGCGTGGGACCCACGTGACCGATCGGCTCCGTTACAAAAATACGAAACCATCAACCACGAACCGGAGGGCAGCCGAGCATAGAAATAGCAAGAAAGAAAGGGAAAAACAAAACACGTAAAATCTAGAAAAAACGCAAACGGACAACGAAAAAAGGGGGGTGCAACACGAGGACTTCCCAGGGGGTCACCCATCCTAGTACTACTCTCGCCCAAGCACGCTTAACTGCGGAGTTCTGATGGGATCCGGTGCATTAGTGCTGGTATGATCGCACCCGAAATACTATCCATGTTTATTGTTTTTATGTGTTACAAGACGCAGAACCTCCTTTGTTTTGGTACGCGTGGCGTGGGACCCACGTGACCGATCGGCTCCGTTACAAAAATACGAAAACCATCAACCACGAACCGGATGGCAGCCGAGCATAGAAATAGCAAGAAAGAAAGGGAAAAAAAAAACACGTAAAATCTAGAAAAAACGCAAACGGACAACGAAAAAAGGGGGGGTGCAACACGAGGACTTCCCAGGGGGTCACCCATCCTAGTACTACTCTCGCCCAAGCACGCTTAACTGCGGAGTTCTGATGGGATCCGGTGCATTAGTGCTGGTATGATCGCACCCGAAATACTATCCATGTTTATTGTTTTTATGTGTTACAAGACGCAGAACCTCCTTTGTTTTGGTACGCGTGGCGTGGGACCCACGTGACCGATCGGCTCCGTTACAAAAATACGAAACCATCAACCACGAACCGGAGGGCAGCCGAGCATAGAAATAGCAAGAAAGAAAGGGAAAAACAAAACACGTAAAATCTAGAAAAAACGCAAACGGACAACGAAAAAAGGGGGGTGCAACACGAGGACTTCCCAGGGGGTCACCCATCCTAGTACTACTCTCGCCCAAGCAGGCTTAACTGCGGAGTTCTGATGGGATCCGGTGCATTAGTGCTGGTATGATCGCACCCGAAATACTATCCATGTTTATTGTTTTTATGTGTTACAAGACGCAGAACATCCTTTGTTTTGGTACGCGTGGCGTGGGACCCACGTGACCGATCGGCTCCGTTACAAAAATACGAAAACCATGATCCACGAACCGGAGGGCAGCCGAGCATAGAAATAGCAAGAAAGAAAGGGAAAAACAAAACACGTAAAATCTAGAAAAAACGCAAATGGACAACGAAAAAAGGGGGGTGCAACACGAGGACTTCCCAGGGGGTCACCCATCCTAGTACTACTCTCGCCCGAGCACGCTTAACTGCGGAGTTCTGATGGGATCCGGTGCATTAGTGCTGGTATGATCGCACCCGAAATACTATCCATGTTTATTGTTTTTATGTGTTACAAGACGCAGAACCTCCTTTGTTTTGGTACGCGTGGCGTGGGACCCACGTGACCGATCGGCTCCGTTACAAAAATACGAAAACCATGAACCACGAACCGGAGGGCAGCCGAGCATAGAAATAGCAAGAAAGAAAGGGAAAAACAAAACACGTAAAATCTAGAAAAAACGCAAACGGACAACGAAAAAGGGGGGTGCAACACGAGGACTTCCCAGGGGGTCACCCATCCTAGTACTACTCTCGCCCAAGCACGCTTAACTGCGGAGTTCTGATGGGATCCGGTGCATTAGTGCTGGTATGATCGCACCCGAAATACTATCCATGTTTATTGTTTTTATGTGTTACAAGACGCAGAACCTCCTTTGTTTTGGTACGCGTGGCGTGGGACCCACGTGACCGATCGGCTCCGTTACAAAAATACGAAACCATCAACCACGAACCGGAGGGCAGCCGAGCATAGAAATAGCAAGAAAGAAAGGGAAAAACAAAACACGTAAAATCTAGAAAAAACGCAAACGGACAACGAAAAAAGGGGGGTGCAACACGAGGACTTCCCAGGGGGTCACCCATCCTAGTACTACTCTCGCCCAAGCACGCTTAACTGCGGAGTTCTGATGGGATCCGATGCATTAGTGCTGGTATGATCGCACCCGAAATACTATCCATGTTTATTGTTTTTATGTGTTACAAGACGCAGAACCTCCTTTGTTTTGGTACGCGTGGCGTGGGACCCACGTGACCGATCGGCTCCGTTACAAAAATACGAAAACCATCAACCACGAACCGGATGGCAGCCGAGCATAGAAATAGCAAGAAAGAAAGGGAAAAAAAAAAACACGTAAAATCTAGAAAAAACGCAAACGGACAACGAAAAAAGGGGGGGTGCAACACGAGGACTTCCCAGGGGGTCACCCATCCTAGTACTACTCTCGCCCAAGCACGCTTAACTGCGGAGTTCTGATGGGATCCGGTGCATTAGTGCTGGTATGATCGCACCCGAAATACTATCCATGTTTATTGTTTTTATGTGTTACAAGACGCAGAACCTCCTTTGTTTTGGTACGCGTGGCGTGGGACCCACGTGACCGATCGGCTCCGTTACAAAAATACGAAACCATCAACCACGAACCGGAGGGCAGCCGAGCATAGAAATAGCAAGAAAGAAAGGGAAAAACAAAACACGTAAAATCTAGAAAAAACGCAAACGGACAACGAAAAAAGGGGGGTGCAACACGAGGACTTCCCAGGGGGTCACCCATCCTAGTACTACTCTCGCCCAAGCACGCTTAACTGCGGAGTTCTGATGGGATCCGGTGCATTAGTGCTGGTATGATCGCACCCGAAATACTATCCATGTTTATTGTTTTTATGTGTTACAAGACGCAGAACATCCTTTGTTTTGGTACGCGTGGCGTGGGACCCACGTGACCGATCGGCTCCGTTACAAAAATACGAAAACCATGAACCACGAACCGGAGGGCAGCCGAGCATAGAAATAGCAAGAAAGAAAGGGAAAAACAAAACACGTAAAATCTAGAAAAAACGCAAACGGACAACGAAAAAATGGGGGGGTGCAACACGAGGACTTCCCAGGGGGTCACCCATCCTAGTACTACTCTCGCCCAAGCACGCTTAACTGCGGAGTTCTGATGGGATCCGGTGCATTAGTGCTGGTATGATCGCACCCGAAATACTATCCATGTTTATTGTTTTTATGTGTTACAAGACGCAGAACCTCCTTTGTTTTGGTACGCGTGGCGTGGGACCCACGTGACCGATCGGCTCCGTTACAAAAATACGAAAACCATCAACCACGAACCGGATGGCAGCCGAGCATAGAAATAGCAAGAAAGAAAGGGAAAAAAAAAAACACGTAAAATCTAGAAAAAACGCAAACGGACAACGAAAAAAGGGGGGGTGCAACACGAGGACTTCCCAGGGGGTCACCCATCCTAGTACTACTCTCGCCCAAGCACGCTTAACTGCGGAGTTCTGATGGGATCCGGTGCATTAGTGCTGGTATGATCGCACCCGAAATACTATCCATGTTTATTGTTTTTATGTGTTACAAGACGCAGAACCTCCTTTGTTTTGGTACGCGTGGCGTAGGACCCACGTGACCGATCGGCTCCGTTACAAAAATACGAAACCATCAACCACGAACCGGAGGGCAGCCGAGCATAGAAATAGCAAGAAAGAAAGGGAAAAACAAAACACGTAAAATCTAGAAAAAACGCAAACGGACAACGAAAAAAGGGGGGTGCAACACGAGGACTTCCCAGGGGGTCACCCATCCTAGTACTACTCTCGCCCAAGCACGCTTAACTGCGGAGTTCTGATGGGATCCGGTGCATTAGTGCTGGTATGATCGCACCCGAAATACTATCCATGTTTATTGTTTTTATGTGTTACAAGACGCAGAACATCCTTTGTTTTGGTACGCGTGGCGTGGGACCCACGTGACCGATCGGCTCCGTTACAAAAATACGAAAACCATGAACCACGAACCGGAGGGCAGCCGAGCATAGAAATAGCAAGAAAGAAAGGGAAAAACAAAACACGTAAAATCTAGAAAAAACGCAAACGGACAACGAAAAAAGGGGGGTGCAACACGAGGACTTCCCAGGGGGTCACCCATCCTAGTACTACTCTCGCCCAAGCACGCTTAACTGCGGAGTTCTGATGGGATCCGGTGCATTAGTGCTGGTATGATCGCACCCGAAATACTATCCATGTTTATTGTTTTTATGTGTTACAAGACGCAGAACCTCCTTTGTTTTGGTACGCGTGGCGTGGGACCCACGTGACCGATCGGCTCCGTTACAAAAATACGAAAACCATGAACCACGAACCGGAGGGCAGCCGAGCATAGAAATAGCAAGAAAGAAAGGGAAAAACAAAACACGTAAAATCTAGAAAAAACGCAAACGGACAACGAAAAAAGGGGGGTGCAACACGAGGACTTCCCAGGGGGTCACCCATCCTAGTACTACTCTCGCCCAAGCACGTTTAACTGCGGAGTTCTGATGGGATCCGGTGCATTAGTGCTGGTATGATCGCACCCGAAATACTATCCATGTTTATTGTTTTTATGTGTTACAAGACGCAGAACCTCCTTTGTTTTGGTACGCGTGGCGTGGGACCCACGTGACCGATCGGCTCCGTTACAAAAATACGAAACCATCAACCACGAACCGGAGGGCAGCCGAGCATAGAAATAGCAAGAAAGAAAGGGAAAAACAAAACACGTAAAATCTAGAAAAAACGCAAACGGACAACGAAAAAAGGGGGGTGCAACACGAGGACTTCCCAGGGGGTCACCCATCCTAGTACTACTCTCGCCCAAGCACGCTTAACTGCGGAGTTCTGATGGGATCCGGTGCATTAGTGCTGGTATGATCGCACCCGAAATACTATCCATGTTTATTGTTTTTATGTGTTACAAGACGCAGAACCTCCTTTGTTTTGGTACGCGTGGCGTGGGACCCACGTGACCGATCGGCTCCGTTACAAAAATACGAAAACCATCAACCACGAACCGGATGGCAGCCGAGCATAGAAATAGCAAGAAAGAAAGGGAAAAAAAAAAACACGTAAAATCTAGAAAAAACGCAAACGGACAACGAAAAAAGGGGGGTGCAACACGAGGACTTCCCAGGGGGTCACCCATCCTAGTACTACTCTCGCCCAAGCACGCTTAACTGCGGAGTTCTGATGGGATCCGGTGCATTAGTGCTGGTATGATCGCACCCGAAATACTATCCATGTTTATTGTTTTTATGTGTTACAAGACGCAGAACCTCCTTTGTTTTGGTACGCGTGGCGTGGGACCCACGTGACCGATCGGCTCCGTTACAAAAATACGAAACCATCAACCACGAACCGGAGGGCAGCCGAGCATAGAAATAGCAAGAAAGAAAGGGAAAAACAAAACACGTAAAATCTAGAAAAAACGCAAACGGACAACGAAAAAAGGGGGGTGCAACACGAGGACTTCCCAGGGGGTCACCCATCCTAGTACTACTCTCGCCCAAGCACGCTTAACTGCGGAGTTCTGATGGGATCCGGTGCATTAGTGCTGGTATGATCGCACCCGAAATACTATCCATGTTTATTGTTTTTATGTGTTACAAGACGCAGAACATCCTTTGTTTTGGTACGCGTGGCGTGGGACCCACGTGACCGATCGGCTCCGTTACAAAAATACGAAAACCATGAACCACGAACCGGAGGGCAGCCGAGCATAGAAATAGCAAGAAAGAAAGGGAAAAACAAAACACGTAAAATCTAGAAAAAACGCAAACGGACAACGAAAAAAGGGGGGTGCAACACGAGGACTTCCCAGGGGGTCACCCATCCTAGTACTACTCTCGCCCAAGCACGCTTAACTGCGGAGTTCTGATGGGATCCGGTGCATTAGTGCTGGTATGATCGCACCCGAAATACTATCCATGTTTATTGTTTTTATGTGTTACAAGACGCAGAACCTCCTTTGTTTTGGTACGCGTGGCGTGGGACCCACGTGACCGATCGGCTCCGTTACAAAAATACGAAAACCATGAACCACGAACCGGAGGGCAGCCGAGCATAGAAATAGCAAGAAAGAAAGGGAAAAACAAAACACGTAAAATCTAGAAAAAACGCAAACGGACAACGAAAAAAGGGGGGTGCAACACGAGGACTTCCCAGGGGGTCACCCATCCTAGTACTACTCTCGCCCAAGCACGCTTAACTGCGGAGTTCTGATGGGATCCGGTGCATTAGTGCTGGTATGATCGCACCCGAAATACTATCCATGTTTATTGTTTTTATGTGTTACAAGACGCAGAACATCCTTTGTTTTGGTACGCGTGGCGTGGGACCCACGTGACCGATCGGCTCCGTTACAAAAATACGAAAACCATGAACCACGAACCGGAGGGCAGCCGAGCATAGAAATAGCAAGAAAGAAAGGGAAAAACAAAACACGTAAAATCTAGAAAAAACGCAAACGGACAACGAAAAAAGGGGGGTGCAACACGAGGACTTCCCAGGGGGTCACCCATCCTAGTACTACTCTCGCCCAAGCACGCTTAACTGCGGAGTTCTGATGGGATCCGGTGCATTAGTGCTGGTATGATCGCACCCGAAATACTATCCATGTTTATTGTTTTTATGTGTTACAAGACGCAGAACATCCTTTGTTTTGGTACGCGTGGCGTGGGACCCACGTGACCGATCGGCTCCGTTACAAAAATACGAAAACCATGAACCACGAACCGGAGGGCAGCCGAGCATAGAAATAGCAAGAAAGAAAGGGAAAAACAAAACACGTAAAATCTAGAAAAAACGCAAACGGACAACGAAAAAAGGGGGGTGCAACACGAGGACTTCCCAGGGGGTCACCCATCCTAGTACTACTCTCGCCCAAGCTCGTTTAACTGCGGAGTTCTGATGGGATCCGGTGCATTAGTGCTGGTATGATCGCACCCGAAATACTATCCATGTTTATTGTTTTTATGTGTTACAAGACGCAGAACCTCCTTTGTTTTGGTACGCGTGGCGTGGGACCCACGTGACCGATCGGCTCCGTTACAAAAATACGAAACCATCAACCACGAACCGGAGGGCAGCCGAGCATAGAAATAGCAAGAAAGAAAGGGAAAAACAAAACACGTAAAATCTAGAAAAAACGCAAACGGACAACGAAAAAAGGGGGGTGCAACACGAGGACTTCCCAGGGGGTCACCCATCCTAGTACTACTCTCGCCCAAGCACGCTTAACTGCGGAGTTCTGATGGGATCCGGTGCATTAGTGCTGGTATGATCGCACCCGAAATACTATCCATGTTTATTGTTTTTATGTGTTACAAGACGCAGAACCTCCTTTGTTTTGGTACGCGTGGCGTGGGACCCACGTGACCGATCGGCTCCGTTACAAAAATACGAAACCATCAACCACGAACCGGAGGGCAGCCGAGCATAGAAATAGCAAGAAAGAAAGGGAAAAACAAAACACGTAAAATCTAGAAAAAACGCAAACGGACAACGAAAAAAGGGGGGTGCAACACGAGGACTTCCCAGGGGGTCACCCATCCTAGTACTACTCTCGCCCAAGCACGCTTAACTGCGGAGTTCTGATGGGATCCGGTGCATTAGTGCTGGTATGATCGCACCCGAAATACTATCCATGTTTATTGTTTTTATGTGTTACAAGACGCAGAACCTCCTTTGTTTTGGTACGCGTGGCGTGGGACCCACGTGACCGATCGGCTCCGTTACAAAAATACGAAACCATCAACCACGAACCGGAGGGCAGCCGAGCATAGAAATAGCAAGAAAGAAAGGGAAAAACAAAACACGTAAAATCTAGAAAAAACGCAAACGGACAACGAAAAAAGGGGGGTGCAACACGAGGACTTCCCAGGGGGTCACCCATCCTAGTACTACTCTCGCCCAAGCACGCTTAACTGCGGAGTTCTGATGGGATCCGGTGCATTAGTGCTGGTATGATCGCACCCGAAATACTATCCATGTTTATTGTTTTTATGTGTTACAAGACGCAGAACCTCCTTTGTTTTGGTACGCGTGGCGTGGGACCCACGTGACCGATCGGCTCCGTTACAAAAATACGAAAACCATCAACCACGAACCGGAGGGCAGCCGAGCATAGAAATAGCAAGAAAGAAAGGGAAAAAAAAACACGTAAAATGTAGAAAAAACGCAAACGGACAACGAAAAAAGGGGGGTGCAACACGAGGACTTCCCAGGGGGTCACCCATCCTAGTACTACTCTCGCCCAAGCACGCTTAACTGCGGAGTTCTGATGGGATCCGGTGCATTAGTGCTGGTATGATCGCACCCGAAATACTATCCATGTTTATTGTTTTTATGTGTTACAAGACGCAGAACCTCCTTTGTTTTGGTACGCGTGGCGTGGGACCCACGTGACCGATCGGCTCCGTTACAAAAATACGAAACCATCAACCACGAACCGGAGGGCAGCCGAGCATAGAAATAGCAAGAAAGAAAGGGAAAAACAAAACACGTAAAATGTAGAAAAAACGCAAACGGACAACGAAAAAAGGGGGGTGCAACACGAGGACTTCCCAGGGGGTCACCCATCCTAGTACTACTCTCGCCCAAGCACGCTTAACTGCGGAGTTCTGATGGGATCCGGTGCATTAGTGCTGGTATGATCGCACCCGAAATACTATCCATGTTTATTGTTTTTATGTGTTACAAGACGCAGAACCTCCTTTGTTTTGGTACGCGTGGCGTGGGACCCACGTGACCGATCGGCTCCGTTACAAAAATACGAAAACCATCAACCACGAACCGGATGGCAGCCGAGCATAGAAATAGCAAGAAAGAAAGGGAAAAAAAAAACACGTAAAATCTAGAAAAAACGCAAACGGACAACGAAAAAAGGGGGGGTGCAACACGAGGACTTCCCAGGGGGTCACCCATCCTAGTACTACTCTCGCCCAAGCACGCTTAACTGCGGAGTTCTGATGGGATCCGGTGCATTAGTGCTGGTATGATCGCACCCGAAATACTATCCATGTTTATTGTTTTTATGTGTTACAAGACGCAGAACCTCCTTTGTTTTGGTACGCGTGGCGTGGGACCCACGTGACCGATCGGCTCCGTTACAAAAATACGAAACCATCAACCACGAACCGGAGGGCAGCCGAGCATAGAAATAGCAAGAAAGAAAGGGAAAAACAAAACACGTAAAATCTAGAAAAAACGCAAACGGACAACGAAAAAAGGGGGGTGCAACACGAGGACTTCCCAGGGGGTCACCCATCCTAGTACTACTCTCGCCCAAGCACGCTTAACTGCGGAGTTCTGATGGGATCCGGTGCATTAGTGCTGGTATGATCGCACCGGAAATACTATCCATGTTTATTGTTTTTATGTGTTACAAGACGCAGAACCTCCTTTGTTTTGGTACGCGTGGCGTGGGACCCACGTGACCGATCGGCTCCGTTACAAAAATACGAAAACCATCAACCACGAACCGGAGGGCAGCCGAGCATAGAAATAGCAAGAAAGAAAGGGAAAAAAAAACACGTAAAATCTAGAAAAAACGCAAACGGACAACGAAAAAAGGAGGGGTGCAACACGAGGACTTCCCAGGGGGTCACCCATCCTAGTACTACTCTCGCCCAAGCACGCTTAACTGCGGAGTTCTGATGGGATCCGGTGCATTAGTGCTGGTATGATCGCACCGGAAATACTATCCATGTTTATTGTTTTTATGTGTTACAAGACGCAGAACCTCCTTTGTTTTGGTACGCGTGGCGTGGGACCCACGTGACCGATCGGCTCCGTTACAAAAATACGAAAACCATCAACCACGAACCGGAGGGCAGCCGAGCATAGAAATAGCAAGAAAGAAAGGGAAAAAAAAACACGTAAAATGTAGAAAAAACGCAAACGGACAACGAAAAAAGGGGGGGTGCAACACGAGGACTTCCCAGGGGGTCACCCATCCTAGTACTACTCTCGCCCAAGCACGCTTAACTGCGGAGTTCTGATGGGATCCGGTGCATTAGTGCTGGTATGATCGCACCCGAAATACTATCCATGTTTATTGTTTTTATGTGTTACAAGACGCAGAACCTCCTTTGTTTTGGTACGCGTGGCGTGGGACCCACGTGACCGATCGGCTCCGTTACAAAAATACGAAAACCATCAACCACGAACCGGAGGGCAGCCGAGCATAGAAATAGCAAGAAAGAAAGGGAAAAAAAACACGTAAAATGTAGAAAAAACGCAAACGGACAACGAAAAAAGGGGGGTGCAACACGAGGACTTCCCAGGGGGTCACCCATCCTAGTACTACTCTCGCCCAAGCACGCTTAACTGCGGAGTTCTGATGGGATCCGGTGCATTAGTGCTGGTATGATCGCACCCGAAATACTATCCATGTTTATTGTTTTTATGTGTTACAAGACGCAGAACCTCCTTTGTTTTGGTACGCGTGGCGTGGGACCCACGTGACCGATCGGCTCCGTTACAAAAATACGAAACCATCAACCACGAACCGGAGGGCAGCCGAGCATAGAAATAGCAAGAAAGAAAGGGAAAAACAAAACACGTAAAATCTAGAAAAAACGCAAACGGACAACGAAAAAAGGGGGGTGCAACACGAGGACTTCCCAGGGGGTCACCCATCCTAGTACTACTCTCGCCCAAGCACGCTTAACTGCGGAGTTCTGATGGGATCCGGTGCATTAGTGCTGGTATGATCGCACCCGAAATACTATCCATGTTTATTGTTTTTATGTGTTACAAGACGCAGAACCTCCTTTGTTTTGGTACGCGTGGCGTGGGACCCACGTGACCGATCGGCTCCGTTACAAAAATACGAAAACCATCAACCACGAACCGGATGGCAGCCGAGCATAGAAATAGCAAGAAAGAAAGGGAAAAACAAAACACGTAAAATCTAGAAAAAACGCAAACGGACAACGAAAAAAGGGGGGGTGCAACACGAGGACTTCCCAGGGGGTCACCCATCCTAGTACTACTCTCGCCCAAGCACGCTTAACTGCGGAGTTCTGATGGGATCCGGTGCATTAGTGCTGGTATGATCGCACCCGAAATACTATCCATGTTTATTGTTTTTATGTGTTACAAGACGCAGAACCTCCTTTGTTTTGGTACGCGTGGCGTGGGACCCACGTGACCGATCGGCTCCGTTACAAAAATACGAAACCATCAACCACGAACCGGAGGGCAGCCGAGCATAGAAATAGCAAGAAAGAAAGGGAAAAACAAAACACGTAAAATCTAGAAAAAACGCAAACGGACAACGAAAAAAGGGGGGTGCAACACGAGGACTTCCCAGGGGGTCACCCATCCTAGTACTACTCTCGCCCAAGCACGCTTAACTGCGGAGTTCTGATGGGATCCGGTGCATTAGTGCTGGTATGATCGCACCGGAAATACTATCCATGTTTATTGTTTTTATGTGTTACAAGACGCAGAACCTCCTTTGTTTTGGTACGCGTGGCGTGGGACCCACGTGACCGATCGGCTCCGTTACAAAAATACGAAAACCATCAACCACGAACCGGAGGGCAGCCGAGCATAGAAATAGCAAGAAAGAAAGGGAAAAAAAAACACGTAAAATCTAGAAAAAACGCAAACGGACAACGAAAAAAGGAGGGGTGCAACACGAGGACTTCCCAGGGGGTCACCCATCCTAGTACTACTCTCGCCCAAGCACGCTTAACTGCGGAGTTCTGATGGGATCCGGTGCATTAGTGCTGGTATGATCGCACCGGAAATACTATCCATGTTTATTGTTTTTATGTGTTACAAGACGCAGAACCTCCTTTGTTTTGGTACGCGTGGCGTGGGACCCACGTGACCGATCGGCTCCGTTACAAAAATACGAAAACCATCAACCACGAACCGGAGGGCAGCCGAGCATAGAAATAGCAAGAAAGAAAGGGAAAAAAAAACACGTAAAATGTAGAAAAAACGCAAACGGACAACGAAAAAAGGGGGGGTGCAACACGAGGACTTCCCAGGGGGTCACCCATCCTAGTACTACTCTCGCCCAAGCACGCTTAACTGCGGAGTTCTGATGGGATCCGGTGCATTAGTGCTGGTATGATCGCACCCGAAATACTATCCATGTTTATTGTTTTTATGTGTTACAAGACGCAGAACCTCCTTTGTTTTGGTACGCGTGGCGTGGGACCCACGTGACCGATCGGCTCCGTTACAAAAATACGAAACCATCAACCACGAACCGGAGGGCAGCCGAGCATAGAAATAGCAAGAAAGAAAGGGAAAAACAAAACACGTAAAATCTAGAAAAAACGCAAACGGACAACGAAAAAAGAGGGGTGCAACACGAGGACTTCCCAGGGGGTCACCCATCCTATTACTACTCTCGCCCAAGCACGCTTAACTGCGGAGTTCTGATGGGATCCGGTGCATTAGTGCTGGTATGATCGCACCCGAAATACTATCCATGTTTATTGTTTTTATGTGTTACAAGACGCAGAACCTCCTTTGTTTTGGTACGCGTGGCGTGGGACCCACGTGACCGATCGGCTCCGTTACAAAAATACGAAAACCATCAACCACGAACCGGATGGCAGCCGAGCATAGAAATAGCAAGAAAGAAAGGGAAAAAAAAAACACGTAAAATCTAGAAAAAACGCAAACGGACAACGAAAAAAGGGGGGGTGCAACACGAGGACTTTCCAGGGGGTCACCCATCCTAGTACTACTCTCGCCCAAGCACGCTTAACTGCGGAGTTCTGATGGGATCCGGTGCATTAGTGCTGGTATGATCGCACCCGAAATACTATCCATGTTTATTGTTTTTATGTGTTACAAGACGCAGAACCTCCTTTGTTTTGGTACGCGTGGCGTGGGACCCACGTGACCGATCGGCTCCGTTACAAAAATACGAAACCATCAACCACGAACCGGAGGGCAGCCGAGCATAGAAATAGCAAGAAAGAAAGGGAAAAACAAAACACGTAAAATCTAGAAAAAACGCAAACGGACAACGAAAAAAGGGGGGTGCAACACGAGGACTTCCCAGGGGGTCACCCATCCTAGTACTACTCTCGCCCAAGCACGCTTAACTGCGGAGTTCTGATGGGATCCGGTGCATTAGTGCTGGTATGATCGCACCCGAAATACTATCCATGTTTATTGTTTTTATGTGTTACAAGACGCAGAACATCCTTTGTTTTGGTACGCGTGGCGTGGGACCCACGTGACCGATCGGCTCCGTTACAAAAATACGAAAACCATGAACCACGAACCGGAGGGCAGCCGAGCATAGAAATAGCAAGAAAGAAAGGGAAAAACAAAACACGTAAAATCTAGAAAAAACGCAAACGGACAACGAAAAAAGGGGGGTGCAACACGAGGACTTCCCAGGGGGTCACCCATCCTAGTACTACTCTCGCCCAAGCACGCTTAACTGCGGAGTTCTGATGGGATCCGGTGCATTAGTGCTGGTATGATCGCACCCGAAATACTATCCATGTTTATTGTTTTTATGTGTTACAAGACGCAGAACCTCCTTTGTTTTGGTACGCGTGGCGTGGGACCCACGTGACCGATCGGCTCCGTTACAAAAATACGAAACCATCAACCACGAACCGGAGGGCAGCCGAGCATAGAAATAGCAAGAAAGAAAGGGAAAAACAAAACACGTAAAATCTAGAAAAAACGCAAACGGACAACGAAAAAAGGGGGGTGCAACACGAGGACTTCCCAGGGGGTCACCCATCCTAGTACTACTCTCGCCCAAGCACGCTTAACTGCGGAGTTCTGATGGGATCCGGTGCATTAGTGCTGGTATGATCGCACCCGAAATACTATCCATGTTTATTGTTTTTATGTGTTACAAGACGCAGAACCTCCTTTGTTTTGGTACGCGTGGCGTGGGACCCACGTGACCGATCGGCTCCGTTACAAAAATACGAAAACCATGAACCACGAACCGGAGGGCAGCCGAGCATAGAAATAGCAAGAAAGAAAGGGAAAAACAAAACACGTAAAATCTAGAAAAAACGCAAACGGACAACGAAAAAAGGGGGGTGCAACACGAGGACTTCCCAGGGGGTCACCCATCCTAGTACTACTGTCGCCCAAGCACGTTTAACTGCGGAGTTCTGATGGGATCCGGTGCATTAGTGCTGGTATGATCGCACCCGAAATACTATCCATGTTTATTGTTTTTATGTGTTACAAGACGCAGAACCTCCTTTGTTTTGGTACGCGTGGCGTGGGACCCACGTGACCGATCGGCTCCGTTACAAAAATACGAAACCATCAACCACGAACCGGAGGGCAGCCGAGCATAGAAATAGCAAGAAAGAAAGGGAAAAACAAAACACGTAAAATCTAGAAAAAACGCAAACGGACAACGAAAAAAGGGGGGTGCAACACGAGGACTTCCCAGGGGGTCACCCATCCTAGTACTACTCTCGCCCAAGCACGCTTAACTGCGGAGTTCTGATGGGATCCGGTGCATTAGTGCTGGTATGATCGCACCCGAAATACTATCCATGTTTATTGTTTTTATGTGTTACAAGACGCAGAACCTCCTTTGTTTTGGTACGCGTGGCGTGGGACCCACGTGACCGATCGGCTCCGTTACAAAAATACGAAACCATCAACCACGAACCGGAGGGCAGCCGAGCATAGAAATAGCAAGAAAGAAAGGGAAAAACAAAACACGTAAAATCTAGAAAAAACGCAAACGGACAACGAAAAAAGAGGGGTGCAACACGAGGACTTCCCAGGGGGTCACCCATCCTAGTACTACTCTCGCCCAAGCACGCTTAACTGCGGAGTTCTGATGGGATCCGGTGCATTAGTGCTGGTATGATCGCACCCGAAATACTATCCATGTTTATTGTTTTTATGTGTTACAAGACGCAGAACCTCCTTTGTTTTGGTACGCGTGGCGTGGGACCCACGTGACCGATCGGCTCCGTTACAAAAATACGAAAACCATCAACCACGAACCGGATGGCAGCCGAGCATAGAAATAGCAAGAAAGAAAGGGAAAAAAAAAACACGTAAAATCTAGAAAAAACGCAAACGGACAACGAAAAAAGGGGGGGTGCAACACGAGGACTTTCCAGGGGGTCACCCATCCTAGTACTACTCTCGCCCAAGCACGCTTAACTGCGGAGTTCTGATGGGATCCGGTGCATTAGTGCTGGTATGATCGCACCCGAAATACTATCCATGTTTATTGTTTTTATGTGTTACAAGACGCAGAACCTCCTTTGTTTTGGTACGCGTGGCGTGGGACCCACGTGACCGATCGGCTCCGTTACAAAAATACGAAACCATCAACCACGAACCGGAGGGCAGCCGAGCATAGAAATAGCAAGAAAGAAAGGGAAAAACAAAACACGTAAAATCTAGAAAAAACGCAAACGGACAACGAAAAAAGGGGGGTGCAACACGAGGACTTCCCAGGGGGTCACCCATCCTAGTACTACTCTCGCCCAAGCACGCTTAACTGCGGAGTTCTGATGGGATCCGGTGCATTAGTGCTGGTATGATCGCACCCGAAATACTATCCATGTTTATTGTTTTTATGTGTTACAAGACGCAGAACATCCTTTGTTTTGGTACGCGTGGCGTGGGACCCACGTGACCGATCGGCTCCGTTACAAAAATACGAAAACCATGAACCACGAACCGGAGGGCAGCCGAGCATAGAAATAGCAAGAAAGAAAGGGAAAAACAAAACACGTAAAATCTAGAAAAAACGCAAACGGACAACGAAAAAAGGGGGGTGCAACACGAGGACTTCCCAGGGGGTCACCCATCCTAGTACTACTCTCGCCCAAGCACGCTTAACTGCGGAGTTCTGATGGGATCCGGTGCATTAGTGCTGGTATGATCGCACCCGAAATACTATCCATGTTTATTGTTTTTATGTGTTACAAGACGCAGAACCTCCTTTGTTTTGGTACGCGTGGCGTGGGACCCACGTGACCGATCGGCTCCGTTACAAAAATACGAAACCATCAACCACGAACCGGAGGGCAGCCGAGCATAGAAATAGCAAGAAAGAAAGGGAAAAACAAAACACGTAAAATCTAGAAAAAACGCAAACGGACAACGAAAAAAGGGGGGTGCAACACGAGGACTTCCCAGGGGGTCACCCATCCTAGTACTACTCTCGCCCAAGCACGCTTAACTGCGGAGTTCTGATGGGATCCGGTGCATTAGTGCTGGTATGATCGCACCCGAAATACTATCCATGTTTATTGTTTTTATGTGTTACAAGACGCAGAACCTCCTTTGTTTTGGTACGCGTGGCGTGGGACCCACGTGACCGATCGGCTCCGTTACAAAAATACGAAAACCATGAACCACGAACCGGAGGGCAGCCGAGCATAGAAATAGCAAGAAAGAAAGGGAAAAACAAAACACGTAAAATCTAGAAAAAACGCAAACGGACAACGAAAAAAGGGGGGTGCAACACGAGGACTTCCCAGGGGGTCACCCATCCTAGTACTACTCTCGCCCAAGCACGTTTAACTGCGGAGTTCTGATGGGATCCGGTGCATTAGTGCTGGTATGATCGCACCCGAAATACTATCCATGTTTATTGTTTTTATGTGTTACAAGACGCAGAACCTCCTTTGTTTTGGTACGCGTGGCGTGGGACCCACGTGACCGATCGGCTCCGTTACAAAAATACGAAACCATCAACCACGAACCGGAGGGCAGCCGAGCATAGAAATAGCAAGAAAGAAAGGGAAAAACAAAACACGTAAAATCTAGAAAAAACGCAAACGGACAACGAAAAAAGGGGGGTGCAACACGAGGACTTCCCAGGGGGTCACCCATCCTAGTACTACTCTCGCCCAAGCACGCTTAACTGCGGAGTTCTGATGGGATCCGGTGCATTAGTGCTGGTATGATCGCACCCGAAATACTATCCATGTTTATTGTTTTTATGTGTTACAAGACGCAGAACCTCCTTTGTTTTGGTACGCGTGGCGTGGGACCCACGTGACCGATCGGCTCCGTTACAAAAATACGAAACCATCAACCACGAACCGGAGGGCAGCCGAGCATAGAAATAGCAAGAAAGAAAGGGAAAAACAAAACACGTAAAATCTAGAAAAAACGCAAACGGACAACGAAAAAAGGGGGGTGCAACACGAGGACTTCCCAGGGGGTCACCTATCCTAGTACTACTCTCGCCCAAGCACGCTTAACTGCGGAGTTCTGATGGGATCCGGTGCATTAGTGCTGGTATGATCGCACCCGAAATACTATCCATGTTTATTGTTTTTATGTGTTACAAGACGCAGAACCTCCTTTGTTTTGGTACGCGTGGCGTGGGACCCACGTGACCGATCGGCTCCGTTACAAAAATACGAAAACCATCAACCACGAACCGGAGGGCAGCCGAGCATAGAAATAGCAAGAAAGAAAGGGAAAAAAAACACGTAAAATGTAGAAAAAACGCAAACGGACAACGAAAAAAGGGGGGGTGCAACACGAGGACTTCCCAGGGGGTCACCCATCCTAGTACTACTCTCGCCCAAGCACGCTTAACTGCGGAGTTCTGATGGGATCCGGTGCATTAGTGCTGGTATGATCGCACCCGAAATACTATCCATGTTTATTGTTTTTATGTGTTACAAGACGCAGAACCTCCTTTGTTTTGGTACGCGTGGCGTGGGACCCACGTGACCGATCGGCTCCGTTACAAAAATACGAAAACCATCAACCACGAACCGGATGGCAGCCGAGCATAGAAATAGCAAGAAAGAAAGGGAAAAAAAAAAAACACGTAAAATCTAGAAAAAACGCAAACGGACAACGAAAAAAGGGGGGGTGCAACACGAGGACTTCCCAGGGGGTCACCCATCCTAGTACTACTCTCGCCCAAGCACGCTTAACTGCGGAGTTCTGATGGGATCCGGTGCATTAGTGCTGGTATGATCGCACCCGAAATACTATCCATGTTTATTGTTTTTATGTGTTACAAGACGCAGAACCTCCTTTGTTTTGGTACGCGTGGCGTGGGACCCACGTGACCGATCGGCTCCGTTACAAAAATACGAAACCATCAACCACGAACCGGAGGGCAGCCGAGCATAGAAATAGCAAGAAAGAAAGGGAAAAACAAAACACGTAAAATCTAGAAAAAACGCAAACGGACAACGAAAAAAGGGGGGTGCAACACGAGGACTTCCCAGGGGGTCACCCATCCTAGTACTACTCTCGCCCAAGCACGCTTAACTGCGGAGTTCTGATGGGATCCGGTGCATTAGTGCTGGTATGATCGCACCCGAAATACTATCCATGTTTATTGTTTTTATGTGTTACAAGACGCAGAACATCCTTTGTTTTGGTACGCGTGGCGTGGGACCCACGTGACCGATCGGCTCCGTTACAAAAATACGAAAACCATGAACCACGAACCGGAGGGCAGCCGAGCATAGAAATAGCAAGAAAGAAAGGGAAAAACAAAACACGTAAAATCTAGAAAAAACGCAAACGGACAACGAAAAAAGGGGGGTGCAACACGAGGACTTCCCAGGGGGTCACCCATCCTAGTACTACTCTCGCCCAAGCACGCTTAACTGCGGAGTTCTGATGGGATCCGGTGCATTAGTGCTGGTATGATCGCACCCGAAATACTATCCATGTTTATTGTTTTTATGTGTTACAAGACGCAGAACCTCCTTTGTTTTGGTACGCGTGGCGTGGGACCCACGTGACCGATCGGCTCCGTTACAAAAATACGAAAACCATCAACCACGAACCGGAGGGCAGCCGAGCATAGAAATAGCAAGAAAGAAAGGGAAAAACAAAACACGTAAAATCTAGAAAAAACGCAAACGGACAACGAAAAAAGGGGGGTGCAACACGAGGACTTCCCAGGGGGTCACCCATCCTAGTACTACTCTCGCCCAAGCACGCTTAACTGCGGAGTTCTGATGGGATCCGGTGCATTAGTGCTGGTATGATCGCACCCGAAATACTATCCATGTTTATTGTTTTTATGTGTTACAAGACGCAGAACCTCCTTTGTTTTGGTACGCGTGGCGTGGGACCCACGTGACCGATCGGCTCCGTTACAAAAATACGAAACCATCAACCACGAACCGGAGGGCAGCCGAGCATAGAAATAGCAAGAAAGAAAGGGAAAAACAAAACACGTAAAATCTAGAAAAAACGCAAACGGACAACGAAAAAAGGGGGGTGCAACACGAGGACTTCCCAGGGGGTCACCCATCCTAGTACTACTCTCGCCCAAGCACGCTTAACTGCGGAGTTCTGATGGGATCCGGTGCATTAGTGCTGGTATGATCGCACCCGAAATACTATCCATGTTTATTGTTTTTATGTGTTACAAGACGCAGAACCTCCTTTGTTTTGGTACGCGTGGCGTGGGACCCACGTGACCGATCGGCTCCGTTACAAAAATACGAAACCATCAACCACGAACCGGATGGCAGCCGAGCATAGAAATAGCAAGAAAGAAAGGGAAAAACAAAACACGTAAAATCTAGAAAAAACGCAAACGGACAACGAAAAAAGGGGGGTGCAACACGAGGACTTCCCAGGGGGTCACCCATCCTAGTACTACTCTCGCCCAAGCACGCTTAACTGCGGAGTTCTGATGGGATCCGGTGCATTAGTGCTGGTATGATCGCACCCGAAATACTATCCATGTTTATTGTTTTTATGTGTTACAAGACGCAGAACATCCTTTGTTTTGGTACGCGTGGCGTGGGACCCACGTGACCGATCGGCTCCGTTACAAAAATACGAAAACCATGAACCACGAACCGG
Source organism: Lactuca saligna (assembly GCF_052625555.1). NCBI lineage: Eukaryota > Viridiplantae > Streptophyta > Magnoliopsida > Asterales > Asteraceae > Lactuca > Lactuca saligna. The sequence goes on from NC_136417.1 coordinate 154,186,790, forward strand.
AGGGCAGCCGAGCATAGAAATAGCAAGAAAGAAAGGGAAAAACAAAACACGTAAAATCTAGAAAAAACGCAAACGGACAACGAAAAAAGGGGGGTGCAACACGAGGACTTCCCAGGGGGTCACCCATCCTAGTACTACTCTCGCCCAAGCACGCTTAACTGCGGAGTTCTGATGGGATCCGGTGCATTAGTGCTGGTATGATCGCACCGGAAATACTATCCATGTTTATTGTTTTTATGTGTTACAAGACGCAGAACCTCCTTTGTTTTGGTACGCGTGGCGTGGGACCCACGTGACCGATCGGCTCCGTTACAAAAATACGAAACCATCAACCACGAACCGGAGGGCAGCCGAGCATAGAAATAGCAAGAAAGAAAGGGAAAAAAAAAACACGTAAAATCTAGAAAAAACGCAAACGGACAACGAAAAAAGGGGGGTGCAACACGAGGACTTCCCAGGGGGTCACCCATCCTAGTACTACTCTCGCCCAAGCACGCTTAACTGCGGAGTTCTGATGGGATCCGGTGCATTAGTGCTGGTATGATCGCACCCGAAATACTATCCATGTTTATTGTTTTTATGTGTTACAAGACGCAGAACCTCCTTTGTTTTGGTACGCGTGGCGTGGGACCCACGTGACCGATCGGCTCCGTTACAAAAATACGAAAACCATCAACCACGAACCGGATGGCAGCCGAGCATAGAAATAGCAAGAAAGAAAGGGAAAAAAAAAACACGTAAAATCTAGAAAAAACGCAAACGGACAACGAAAAAAGGGGGGGTGCAACACGAGGACTTCCCAGGGGGTCACCCATCCTAGTACTACTCTCGCCCAAGCACGCTTAACTGCGGAGTTCAGATGGGATCCGGTGCATTAGTGCTGGTATGATCGCACCCGAAATACTATCCATGTTTATTGTTTTTATGTGTTACAAGACGCAGAACCTCCTTTGTTTTGGTACGCGTGGCGTGGGACCCACGTGACCGATCGGCTCCGTTACAAAAATACGAAACCATCAACCACGAACCGGAGGGCAGCCGAGCATAGAAATAGCAAGAAAGAAAGGGAAAAACAAAACACGTAAAATCTAGAAAAAACGCAGACGGACAACGAAAAAAGGGGGGTGCAACACGAGGACTTCCCAGGGGGTCACCCATCCTAGTACTACTCTCGCCCAAGCACGCTTAACTGCGGAGTTCTGATGGGATCCGGTGCATTAGTGCTGGTATGATCGCACCCGAAATACTATCCATGTTTATTGTTTTTATGTGTTACAAGACGCAGAACCTCCTTTGTTTTGGTACGCGTGGCGTGGGACCCACGTGACCGATCGGCTCCGTTACAAAAATATGAAAACCATCAACCACGAACCGGATGGCAGCCGAGCATAGAAATAGCAAGAAAGAAAGGGAAAAAAAAAACACGTAAAATCTAGAAAAAACGCAAACGGACAACGAAAAAAGGGGGGGTGCAACACGAGGACTTCCCAGGGGGTCACCCATCCTAGTACTACTCTCGCCCAAGCACGCTTAACTGCGGAGTTCTGATGGGATCCGGTGCATTAGTGCTGGTATGATCGCACCCGAAATACTATCCATGTTTATTGTTTTTATGTGTTACAAGACGCAGAACCTCCTTTGTTTTGGTACGCGTGGCGTGGGACCCACGTGACCGATCGGCTCCGTTACAAAAATACGAAACCATCAACCACGAACCGGAGGGCAGCCGAGCATAGAAATAGCAAGAAAGAAAGGGAAAAACAAAACACGTAAAATCTAGAAAAAACGCAAACGGACAACGAAAAAAGGGGGGTGCAACACGAGGACTTCCCAGGGGGTCACCCATCCTAGTACTACTCTCGCCCAAGCACGCTTAACTGCGGAGTTCTGATGGGATCCGGTGCATTAGTGCTGGTATGATCGCACCCGAAATACTATCCATGTTTATTGTTTTTATGTGTTACAAGACGCAGAACCTCCTTTGTTTTGGTACGCGTGGCGTGGGACCCACGTGACCGATCGGCTCCGTTACAAAAATACGAAAACCATCAACCACGAACCGGATGGCAGCCGAGCATAGAAATAGCAAGAAAGAAAGGGAAAAAAAAAACACGTAAAATCTAGAAAAAACGCAAACGGACAACGAAAAAAGGGGGGGTGCAACACGAGGACTTCCCAGGGGGTCACCCATCCTAGTACTACTCTCGCCCAAGCACGCTTAACTGCGGAGTTCTGATGGGATCCGGTGCATTAATGCTGGTATGATCGCACCCGAAATACTATCCATGTTTATTGTTTTTATGTGTTACAAGACGCAGAACCTCCTTTGTTTTGGTACGCGTGGCGTGGGACCCACGTGACCGATCGGCTCCGTTACAAAAATACGAAACCATCAACCACGAACCGGAGGGCAGCCGAGCATAGAAATAGCAAGAAAGAAAGGGAAAAACAAAACACGTAAAATCTAGAAAAAACGCAGACGGACAACGAAAAAAGGGGGGTGCAACACGAGGACTTCCCAGGGGGTCACCCATCCTAGTACTACTCTCGCCCAAGCACGCTTAACTGCGGAGTTCTGATGGGATCCGGTGCATTAGTGCTGGTATGATCACACCCGAAATACTATCCATGTTTATTGTTTTTATGTGTTACAAGACGCAGAACCTCCTTTGTTTTGGGACGCGTGGCGTGGGACCCACGTGACCGATCGGCTCCGTTACAAAAATACGAAAACCATCAACCACGAACCGGATGGCAGCCGAGCATAGAAATAGCAAGAAAGAAAGGGAAAAACAAAACACGTAAAATCTAGAAAAAACGCAAACGGACAACGAAAAAAGGGGGGGTGCAACACGAGGACTTCCCAGGGGGTCACCCATCCTAGTACTACTCTCGCCCAAGCACGCTTAACTGCGGAGTTCTGATGGGATCCGGTGCATTAGTGCTGGTATGATCGCACCCGAAATACTATCCATGTTTATTGTTTTTATGTGTTACAAGACGCAGAACCTCCTTTGTTTTGGTACGCGTGGCGTGGGACCCACGTGACCGATCGGCTCCGTTACAAAAATACGAAAACCATCAACCACGAACCGGATGGCAGCCGAGCATAGAAATAGCAAGAAAGAAAGGGAAAAAAAAAACACGTAAAATCTAGAAAAAACGCAAACGGACAACGAAAAAAGGGGGGGGTGCAACACGAGGACTTCCCAGGGGGTCACCCATCCTAGTACTACTCTCGCCCAAGCACGCTTAACTGCGGAGTTCTGATGGGATCCGGTGCATTAGTGCTGGTATGATCGCACCCGAAATACTATCCATGTTTATTGTTTTTATGTGTTACAAGACGCAGAACCTCCTTTGTTTTGGTACGCGTGGCGTGGGACCCACGTGACCGATCGGCTCCGTTACAAAAATACGAAACCATCAACCACGAACCGGAGGGCAGCCGAGCATAGAAATAGCAAGAAAGAAAGGGAAAAACAAAACACGTAAAATCTAGAAAAAACGCAGACGGACAACGAAAAAAGGGGGGTGCAACACGAGGACTTCCCAGGGGGTCACCCATCCTAGTACTACTCTCGCCCAAGCACGCTTAACTGCGGAGTTCTGATGGGATCCGGTGCATTAGTGCTGGTATGATCGCACCCGAAATACTATCCATGTTTATTGTTTTTATGTGTTACAAGACGCAGAACCTCCTTTGTTTTGGTACGCGTGGCGTGGGACCCACGTGACCGATCGGCTCCGTTACAAAAATATGAAAACCATCAACCACGAACCGGATGGCAGCCGAGCATAGAAATAGCAAGAAAGAAAGGGAAAAAAAAAACACGTAAAATCTAGAAAAAACGCAAACGGACAACGAAAAAAGGGGGGGTGCAACACGAGGACTTCCCAGGGGGTCACCCATCCTAGTACTACTCTCGCCCAAGCACGCTTAACTGCGGAGTTCTGATGGGATCCGGTGCATTAGTGCTGGTATGATCGCACCCGAAATACTATCCATGTTTATTGTTTTTATGTGTTACAAGACGCAGAACCTCCTTTGTTTTGGTACGCGTGGCGTGGGACCCACGTGACCGATCGGCTCCGTTACAAAAATACGAAACCATCAACCACGAACCGGAGGGCAGCCGAGCATAGAAATAGCAAGAAAGAAAGGGAAAAACAAAACACGTAAAATCTAGAAAAAACGCAAACGGACAACGAAAAAAGGGGGGTGCAACACGAGGACTTCCCAGGGGGTCACCCATCCTAGTACTACTCTCGCCCAAGCACGCTTAACTGCGGAGTTCTGATGGGATCCGGTGCATTAGTGCTGGTATGATCGCACCCGAAATACTATCCATGTTTATTGTTTTTATGTGTTACAAGACGCAGAACCTCCTTTGTTTTGGTACGCGTGGCGTGGGACCCACGTGACCGATCGGCTCCGTTACAAAAATACGAAAACCATCAACCACGAACCGGATGGCAGCCGAGCATAGAAATAGCAAGAAAGAAAGGGAAAAAAAAAACACGTAAAATCTAGAAAAAACGCAAACGGACAACGAAAAAAGGGGGGGTGCAACACGAGGACTTCCCAGGGGGTCACCCATCCTAGTACTACTCTCGCCCAAGCACGCTTAACTGCGGAGTTCTGATGGGATCCGGTGCATTAGTGCTGGTATGATCGCACCCGAAATACTATCCATGTTTATTGTTTTTATGTGTTACAAGACGCAGAACCTCCTTTGTTTTGGTACGCGTGGCGTGGGACCCACGTGACCGATCGGCTCCGTTACAAAAATACGAAACCATCAACCACGAACCGGAGGGCAGCCGAGCATAGAAATAGCAAGAAAGAAAGGGAAAAACAAAACACGTAAAATCTAGAAAAAACGCAGACGGACAACGAAAAAAGGGGGGTGCAACACGAGGACTTCCCAGGGGGTCACCCATCCTAGTACTACTCTCGCCCAAGCACGCTTAACTGCGGAGTTCTGATGGGATCCGGTGCATTAGTGCTGGTATGATCGCACCCGAAATACTATCCATGTTTATTGTTTTTATGTGTTACAAGACGCAGAACCTCCTTTGTTTTGGGACGCGTGGCGTGGGACCCACGTGACCGATCGGCTCCGTTACAAAAATACGAAAACCATCAACCACGAACCGGATGGCAGCCGAGCATAGAAATAGCAAGAAAGAAAGGGAAAAACAAAACACGTAAAATCTAGAAAAAACGCAAACGGACAACGAAAAAAGGGGGGGTGCAACACGAGGACTTCCCAGGGGGTCACCCATCCTAGTACTACTCTCGCCCAAGCACGCTTAACTGCGGAGTTCTGATGGGATCCGGTGCATTAGTGCTGGTATGATCGCACCCGAAATACTATCCATGTTTATTGTTTTTATGTGTTACAAGACGCAGAACCTCCTTTGTTTTGGTACGCGTGGCGTGGGACCCACGTGACCGATCGGCTCCGTTACAAAAATACGAAACCATCAACCACGAACCGGAGGGCAGCCGAGCATAGAAATAGCAAGAAAGAAAGGGAAAAACAAAACACGTAAAATCTAGAAAAAACGCAAACGGACAACGAAAAAAGGGGGGTGCAACACGAGGACTTCCCAGGGGGTCACCCATCCTAGTACTACTCTCGCCCAAGCACGCTTAACTGCGGAGTTCTGATGGGATCCGGTGCATTAGTGCTGGTATGATCGCACCCGAAATACTATCCATGTTTATTGTTTTTATGTGTTACAAGACGCAGAACCTCCTTTGTTTTGGTACGCGTGGCGTGGGACCCACGTGACCGATCGGCTCCGTTACAAAAATATGAAAACCATCAACCACGAACCGGATGGCAGCCGAGCATAGAAATAGCAAGAAAGAAAGGGAAAAAAAAACACGTAAAATCTAGAAAAAACGCAAACGGACAACGAAAAAAGGGGGGGTGCAACACGAGGACTTCCCAGGGGGTCACCCATCCTAGTACTACTCTCGCCCAAGCACGCTTAACTGCGGAGTTCTGATGGGATCCGGTGCATTAGTGCTGGTATGATCGCACCCGAAATACTATCCATGTTTATTGTTTTTATGTGTTACAAGACGCAGAACCTCCTTTGTTTTGGTACGCGTGGCGTGGGACCCACGTGACCGATCGGCTCCGTTACAAAAATACGAAACCATAAACCACGAACCGGAGGGCAGCCGAGCATAGAAATAGCAAGAAAGAAAGGGAAAAACAAAACACGTAAAATCTAGAAAAAACGCAAACGGACAACGAAAAAAGGGGGGTGCAACACGAGGACTTCCCAGGGGGTCACCCATCCTAGTACTACTCTCGCCCAAGCACGCTTAACTGCGGAGTTCTGATGGGATCCGGTGCATTAGTGCTGGTATGATCGCACCCGAAATACTATCCATGTTTATTGTTTTTATGTGTTACAAGACGCAGAACCTCCTTTGTTTTGGTACGCGTGGCGTGGGACCCACGTGACCGATCGGCTCCGTTACAAAAATATGAAAACCATCAACCACGAACCGGATGGCAGCCGAGCATAGAAATAGCAAGAAAGAAAGGGAAAAAAAAAACACGTAAAATCTAGAAAAAACGCAAACGGACAACGAAAAAAGGGGGGGTGCAACACGAGGACTTCCCAGGGGGTCACCCATCCTAGTACTACTCTCGCCCAAGCACGCTTAACTGCGGAGTTCTGATGGGATCCGGTGCATTAGTGCTGGTATGATCGCACCCGAAATACTATCCATGTTTATTGTTTTTATGTGTTACAAGACGCAGAACCTCCTTTGTTTTGGTACGCGTGGCGTGGGACCCACGTGACCGATCGGCTCCGTTACAAAAATACGAAAACCATCAACCACGAACCGGATGGCAGCCGAGCATAGAAATAGCAAGAAAGAAAGGGAAAAAAAAACCCGTAAAATCTAGAAAAAACGCAAACGGACAACGAAAAAAGGGGGGGTGCAACACGAGGACTTCCCAGGGGGTCACCCATCCTAGTACTACTCTCGCCCAAGCACGCTTAACTGCGGAGTTCTGATGGGATCCGGTGCATTAGTGCTGGTATGATCGCACCCGAAATACTATCCATGTTTATTGTTTTTATGTGTTACAAGACGCAGAACCTCCTTTGTTTTGGTACGCGTGGCGTGGGACCCACGTGACCGATCGGCTCCGTTACAAAAATACGAAACCATCAACCACGAACCGGAGGGCAGCCGAGCATAGAAATAGCAAGAAAGAAAGGGAAAAACAAAACACGTAAAATCTAGAAAAAACGCAGACGGACAACGAAAAAAGGGGGGTGCAACACGAGGACTTCCCAGGGGGTCACCCATCCTAGTACTACTCTCGCCCAAGCACGCTTAACTGCGGAGTTCTGATGGGATCCGGTGCATTAGTGCTGGTATGATCGCACCCGAAATACTATCCATGTTTATTGTTTTTATGTGTTACAAGACGCAGAACCTCCTTTGTTTTGGGACGCGTGGCGTGGGACCCACGTGACCGATCGGCTCCGTTACAAAAATACGAAAACCATCAACCACGAACCGGATGGCAGCCGAGCATAGAAATAGCAAGAAAGAAAGGGAAAAACAAAACACGTAAAATCTAGAAAAAACGCAAACGGACAACGAAAAAAGGGGGGGTGCAACACGAGGACTTCCCAGGGGGTCACCCATCCTAGTACTACTCTCGCCCAAGCACGCTTAACTGCGGAGTTCTGATGGGATCCGGTGCATTAGTGCTGGTATGATCGCACCCGAAATACTATCCATGTTTATTGTTTTTATGTGTTACAAGACGCAGAACCTCCTTTGTTTTGGTACGCGTGGCGTGGGACCCACGTGACCGATCGGCTCCGTTACAAAAATACGAAACCATCAACCACGAACCGGAGGGCAGCCGAGCATAGAAATAGCAAGAAAGAAAGGGAAAAACAAAACACGTAAAATCTAGAAAAAACGCAAACGGACAACGAAAAAAGGGGGGTGCAACACGAGGACTTCCCAGGGGGTCACCCATCCTAGTACTACTCTCGCCCAAGCACGCTTAACTGCGGAGTTCTGATGGGATCCGGTGCATTAGTGCTGGTATGATCGCACCCGAAATACTATCCATGTTTATTGTTTTTATGTGTTACAAGACGCAGAACCTCCTTTGTTTTGGTACGCGTGGCGTGGGACCCACGTGACCGATCGGCTCCGTTACAAAAATATGAAAACCATCAACCACGAACCGGATGGCAGCCGAGCATAGAAATAGCAAGAAAGAAAGGGAAAAAAAAAACACGTAAAATCTAGAAAAAACGCAAACGGACAACGAAAAAAGGGGGGGTGCAACACGAGGACTTCCCAGGGGGTCACCCATCCTAGTACTACTCTCGCCCAAGCACGCTTAACTGCGGAGTTCTGATGGGATCCGGTGCATTAGTGCTGGTATGATCGCACCCGAAATACTATCCATGTTTATTGTTTTTATGTGTTACAAGACGCAGAACCTCCTTTGTTTTGGTACGCGTGGCGTGGGACCCACGTGACCGATCGGCTCCGTTACAAAAATACGAAAACCATCAACCACGAACCGGATGGCAGCCGAGCATAGAAATAGCAAGAAAGAAAGGGAAAAAAAAAACACGTAAAATCTAGAAAAAACGCAAACGGACAACGAAAAAAGGGGGGGTGCAACACGAGGACTTCCCAGGGGGTCACCCATCCTAGTACTACTCTCGCCCAAGCACGCTTAACTGCGGAGTTCTGATGGGATCCGGTGCATTAGTGCTGGTATGATCGCACCCGAAATACTATCCATGTTTATTGTTTTTATGTGTTACAAGACGCAGAACCTCCTTTGTTTTGGTACGCGTGGCGTGGGACCCACGTGACCGATCGGCTCCGTTACAAAAATACGAAACCATAAACCACGAACCGGAGGGCAGCCGAGCATAGAAATAGCAAGAAAGAAAGGGAAAAACAAAACACGTAAAATCTAGAAAAAACGCAAACGGACAACGAAAAAAGGGGGGGTGCAACACGAGGACTTCCCAGGGGGTCACCCATCCTAGTACTACTCTCGCCCAAGCACGCTTAACTGCGGAGTTCTGATGGGATCCGGTGCATTAGTGCTGGTATGATCGCACCCGAAATACTATCCATGTTTATTGTTTTTATGTGTTACAAGACGCAGAACCTCCTTTGTTTTGGTACGCGTGGCGTGGGACCCACGTGACCGATCGGCTCCGTTACAAAAATATGAAAACCATCAACCACGAACCGGATGGCAGCCGAGCATAGAAATAGCAAGAAAGAAAGGGAAAAAAAAAACACGTAAAATCTAGAAAAAACGCAAACGGACAACGAAAAAAGGGGGGGTGCAACACGAGGACTTCCTAGGGGGTCACCCATCCTAGTACTACTCTCGCCCAAGCACGCTTAACTGCGGAGTTCTGATGGGATCCGGTGCATTAGTGCTGGTATGATCGCACCCGAAATACTATCCATGTTTATTGTTTTTATGTGTTACAAGACGCAGAACCTCCTTTGTTTTGGTACGCGTGGCGTGGGACCCACGTGACCGATCGGCTCCGTTACAAAAATACGAAACCATAAACCACGAACCGGAGGGCAGCCGAGCATAGAAATAGCAAGAAAGAAAGGGAAAAACAAAACACGTAAAATCTAGAAAAAACGCAAACGGACAACGAAAAAAGGGGGGTGCAACACGAGGACTTCCCAGGGGGTCACCCATCCTAGTACTACTCTCGCCCAAGCACGCTTAACTGCGGAGTTCTGATGGGATCCGGTGCATTAGTGCTGGTATGATCGCACCCGAAATACTATCCATGTTTATTGTTTTTATGTGTTACAAGACGCAGAACCTCCTTTGTTTTGGTACGCGTGGCGTGGGACCCACGTGACCGATCGGCTCCGTTACAAAAATATGAAAACCATCAACCACGAACCGGATGGCAGCCGAGCATAGAAATAGCAAGAAAGAAAGGGAAAAAAAAAACACGTAAAATCTAGAAAAAACGCAAACGGACAACGAAAAAAGGGGGGGTGCAACACGAGGACTTCCCAGGGGGTCACCCATCCTAGTACTACTCTCGCCCAAGCACGCTTAACTGCGGAGTTCTGATGGGATCCGGTGCATTAGTGCTGGTATGATCGCACCCGAAATACTATCCATGTTTATTGTTTTTATGTGTTACAAGACGCAGAACCTCCTTTGTTTTGGTACGCGTGGCGTGGGACCCACGTGACCGATCGGCTCCGTTACAAAAATACGAAAACCATCAACCACGAACCGGATGGCAGCCGAGCATAGAAATAGCAAGAAAGAAAGGGAAAAAAAAAACACGTAAAATCTAGAAAAAACGCAAACGGACAACGAAAAAAGGGGGGGTGCAACACGAGGACTTCCCAGGGGGTCACCCATCCTAGTACTACTCTCGCCCAAGCACGCTTAACTGCGGAGTTCTGATGGGATCCGGTGCATTAGTGCTGGTATGATCGCACCCGAAATACTATCCATGTTTATTGTTTTTATGTGTTACAAGACGCAGAACCTCCTTTGTTTTGGTACGCGTGGCGTGGGACCCACGTGACCGATCGGCTCCGTTACAAAAATACGAAACCATCAACCACGAACCGGAGGGCAGCCGAGCATAGAAATAGCAAGAAAGAAAGGGAAAAACAAAACACGTAAAATCTAGAAAAAACGCAGACGGACAACGAAAAAAGGGGGGTGCAACACGAGGACTTCCCAGGGGGTCACCCATCCTAGTACTACTCTCGCCCAAGCACGCTTAACTGCGGAGTTCTGATGGGATCCGGTGCATTAGTGCTGGTATGATCGCACCCGAAATACTATCCATGTTTATTGTTTTTATGTGTTACAAGACGCAGAACCTCCTTTGTTTTGGGACGCGTGGCGTGGGACCCACGTGACCGATCGGCTCCGTTACAAAAATACGAAAACCATCAACCACGAACCGGATGGCAGCCGAGCATAGAAATAGCAAGAAAGAAAGGGAAAAACAAAACACGTAAAATCTAGAAAAAACGCAAACGGACAACGAAAAAAGGGGGGGTGCAACACGAGGACTTCCCAGGGGGTCACCCATCCTAGTACTACTCTCGCCCAAGCACGCTTAACTGCGGAGTTCTGATGGGATCCGGTGCATTAGTGCTGGTATGATCGCACCCGAAATACTATCCATGTTTATTGTTTTTATGTGTTACAAGACGCAGAACCTCCTTTGTTTTGGTACGCGTGGCGTGGGACCCACGTGACCGATCGGCTCCGTTACAAAAATACGAAACCATCAACCACGAACCGGAGGGCAGCCGAGCATAGAAATAGCAAGAAAGAAAGGGAAAAACAAAACACGTAAAATCTAGAAAAAACGCAAACGGACAACGAAAAAAGGGGGGTGCAACACGAGGACTTCCCAGGGGGTCACCCATCCTAGTACTACTCTCGCCCAAGCACGCTTAACTGCGGAGTTCTGATGGGATCCGGTGCATTAGTGCTGGTATGATCGCACCCGAAATACTATCCATGTTTATTGTTTTTATGTGTTACAAGACGCAGAACCTCCTTTGTTTTGGTACGCGTGGCGTGGGACCCACGTGACCGATCGGCTCCGTTACAAAAATATGAAAACCATCAACCACGAACCGGATGGCAGCCGAGCATAGAAATAGCAAGAAAGAAAGGGAAAAAAAAAACACGTAAAATCTAGAAAAAACGCAAACGGACAACGAAAAAAGGGGGGGTGCAACACGAGGACTTCCCAGGGGGTCACCCATCCTAGTACTACTCTCGCCCAAGCACGCTTAACTGCGGAGTTCTGATGGGATCCGGTGCATTAGTGCTGGTATGATCGCACCCGAAATACTATCCATGTTTATTGTTTTTATGTGTTACAAGACGCAGAACCTCCTTTGTTTTGGTACGCGTGGCGTGGGACCCACGTGACCGATCGGCTCCGTTACAAAAATACGAAACCATAAACCACGAACCGGAGGGCAGCCGAGCATAGAAATAGCAAGAAAGAAAGGGAAAAACAAAACACGTAAAATCTAGAAAAAAACGCAAACGGACAACGAAAAAAGGGGGGTGCAACACGAGGACTTCCCAGGGGGTCACCCATCCTAGTACTACTCTCGCCCAAGCACGCTTAACTGCGGAGTTCTGATGGGATCCGGTGCATTAGTGCTGGTATGATCGCACCCGAAATACTATCCATGTTTATTGTTTTTATGTGTTAGAAGACGCAGAACCTCCTTTGTTTTGGTACGCGTGGCGTGGGACCCACGTGACCGATCGGCTCCGTTACAAAAATATGAAAACCATCAACCACGAACCGGATGGCAGCCGAGCATAGAAATAGCAAGAAAGAAAGGGAAAAAAAAAACACGTAAAATCTAGAAAAAACGCAAACGGACAACGAAAAAAGGGGGGGTGCAACACGAGGACTTCCCAGGGGGTCACCCATCCTAGTACTACTCTCGCCCAAGCACGGTTAACTGCGGAGTTCTGATGGGATCCGGTGCATTAGTGCTGGTATGATCGCACCCGAAATACTATCCATGTTTATTGTTTTTATGTGTTACAAGACGCAGAACCTCCTTTGTTTTGGTACGCGTGGCGTGGGACCCACGTGACCGATCGGCTCCGTTACAAAAATACGAAAACCATCAACCACGAACCGGATGGCAGCCGAGCATAGAAATAGCAAGAAAGAAAGGGAAAAAAAAAACACGTAAAATCTAGAAAAAACGCAAACGGACAACGAAAAAAGGGGGGGTGCAACACGAGGACTTCCCAGGGGGTCACCCATCCTAGTACTACTCTCGCCCAAGCACGCTTAACTGCGGAGTTCTGATGGGATCCGGTGCATTAGTGCTGGTATGATCGCACCCGAAATACTATCCATGTTTATTGTTTTTATGTGTTACAAGACGCAGAACCTCCTTTGTTTTGGTACGCGTGGCGTGGGACCCACGTGACCGATCGGCTCCGTTACAAAAATACGAAACCATCAACCACGAACCGGAGGGCAGCCGAGCATAGAAATAGCAAGAAAGAAAGGGAAAAACAAAACACGTAAAATCTAGAAAAAACGCAAACGGACAACGAAAAAAGGGGGGTGCAACACGAGGACTTCCCAGGGGGTCACCCATCCTAGTACTACTCTCGCCCAAGCACGCTTAACTGCGGAGTTCTGATGGGATCCGGTGCATTAGTGCTGGTATGATCGCACCCGAAATACTATCCATGTTTATTGTTTTTATGTGTTACAAGACGCAGAACCTCCTTTGTTTTGGTACGCGTGGCGTGGGACCCACGTGACCGATCGGCTCCGTTACAAAAATATGAAAACCATCAACCACGAACCGGATGGCAGCCGAGCATAGAAATAGCAAGAAAGAAAGGGAAAAAAAAAACACGTAAAATCTAGAAAAAACGCAAACGGACAACGAAAAAAGGGGGGGTGCAACACGAGGACTTCCCAGGGGGTCACCCATCCTAGTACTACTCTCGCCCAAGCACGCTTAACTGCGGAGTTCTGATGGGATCCGGTGCATTAGTGCTGGTATGATCGCACCCGAAATACTATCCATGTTTATTGTTTTTATGTGTTACAAGACGCAGAACCTCCTTTGTTTTGGTACGCGTGGCGTGGGACCCACGTGACCGATCGGCTCCGTTACAAAAATACGAAACCATAAACCACGAACCGGAGGGCAGCCGAGCATAGAAATAGCAAGAAAGAAAGGGAAAAACAAAACACGTAAAATCTAGAAAAAACGCAAACGGACAACGAAAAAAGGGGGGTGCAACACGAGGACTTCCCAGGGGGTCACCCATCCTAGTACTACTCTCGCCCAAGCACGCTTAACTGCGGAGTTCTGATGGGATCCGGTGCATTAGTGCTGGTATGATCGCACCCGAAATACTATCCATGTTTATTGTTTTTATGTGTTACAAGACGCAGAACCTCCTTTGTTTTGGTACGCGTGGCGTGGGACCCACGTGACCGATCGGCTCCGTTACAAAAATACGAAACCATCAACCACGAACCGGAGGGCAGCCGAGCATAGAAATAGCAAGAAAGAAAGGGAAAAACAAAACACGTAAAATCTAGAAAAAACGCAGACGGACAACGAAAAAAGGGGGGTGCAACACGAGGACTTCCCAGGGGGTCACCCATCCTAGTACTACTCTCGCCCAAGCACGCTTAACTGCGGAGTTCTGATGGGATCCGGTGCATTAGTGCTGGTATGATCGCACCCGAAATACTATCCATGTTTATTGTTTTTATGTGTTACAAGACGCAGAACCTCCTTTGTTTTGGTACGCGTGGCGTGGGACCCACGTGACCGATCGGCTCCGTTACAAAAATACGGAAACCATCAACCACGAACCGGAGGGCAGCCGAGCATAGAAATAGCAAGAAAGAAAGGGAAAAACAAAACACGTAAAATCTAGAAAAAACGCAAACGGACAACGAAAAAAGGGGGGTGCAACACGAGGACTTCCCAGGGGGTCACCCATCCTAGTACTACTCTCGCCCAAGCACGCTTAACTGCGGAGTTCTGATGGGATCCGGTGCATTAGTGCTGGTATGATCGCACCCGAAATACTATCCATGTTTATTGTTTTTATGTGTTACAAGACGCAGAACCTCCTTTGTTTTGGTACGCGTGGCGTGGGACCCACGTGACCGATCGGCTCCGTTACAAAAATACGAAACCATCAACCACGAACCGGAGGGCAGCCGAGCATAGAAATAGCAAGAAAGAAAGGGAAAAACAAAACACGTAAAATCTAGAAAAAACGCAAACGGACAACGAAAAAAGGGGGGTGCAACACGAGTACTTCCCAGGGGGTCACCCATCCTAGTACTACTCTCGCCCAAGCACGCTTAACTGCGGAGTTCTGATGGGATCCGGTGCATTAGTGCTGGTATGATCGCACCCGAAATACTATCCATGTTTATTGTTTTTATGTGTTACAAGACGCAGAACCTCCTTTGTTTTGGTACGCGTGGCGTGGGACCCACGTGACCGATCGGCTCCGTTACAAAAATACGAAAACCATCAACCACGAACCGGATGGCAGCCGAGCATAGAAATAGCAAGAAAGAAAGGGAAAAAAAAAACACGTAAAATCTAGAAAAAACGCAAACGGACAACGAAAAAAGGGGGGGTGCAACACGAGGACTTCCCAGGGGGTCACCCATCCTAGTACTACTCTCGCCCAAGCACGCTTAACTGCGGAGTTCTGATGGGATCCGGTGCATTAGTGCTGGTATGATCGCACCCGAAATACTATCCATGTTTATTGTTTTTATGTGTTATAAGACGCAGAACCTCCTTTGTTTTGGTACGCGTGGCGTGGGACCCACGTGACCGATCGGCTCCGTTACAAAAATACGAAAACATCAACCACGAACCGGAGGGCAGCCGAGCATAGAAATAGCAAGAAAGAAAGGGAAAAACAAAACACGTAAAATCTAGAAAAAACGCAAACGGACAACGAAAAAAGGGGGGTGCAACACGAGGACTTCCCAGGGGGTCACCCATCCTAGTACTACTCTCGCCCAAGCACGCTTAACTGCGGAGTTCTGATGGGATCCGGTGCATTAGTGCTGGTATGATCGCACCCGAAATACTATCCATGTTTATTGTTTTTATGTGTTACAAGACGCAGAACCTCCTTTGTTTTGGTACGCGTGGCGTGGGACCCACGTGACCGATCGGCTCCGTTACAAAAATACGAAACCATCAACCACGAACCGGATGGCAGCCGAGCATAGAAATAGCAAGAAAGAAAGGGAAAAACAAAACACGTAAAATCTAGAAAAAACGCAAACGGACAACGAAAAAAGGGGGGTGCAACACGAGGACTTCCCAGGGGGTCACCCATCCTAGTACTACTCTCGCCCAAGCACGCTTAACTGCGGAGTTCTGATGGGATCCGGTGCATTAGTGCTGGTATGATCGCACCCGAAATACTATCCATGTTTATTGTTTTTATGTGTTACAAGACGCAGAACCTCCTTTGTTTTGGTACGCGTGGCGTGGGACCCACGTGACCGATCGGCTCCGTTACAAAAATACGGAAACCATCAACCACGAACCGGAGGGCAGCCGAGCATAGAAATAGCAAGAAAGAAAGGGAAAAACAAAACACGTAAAATCTAGAAAAAACGCAAACGGACAACGAAAAAAGGGGGGTGCAACACGAGGACTTCCCAGGGGGTCACCCATCCTAGTACTACTCTCGCCCAAGCACGCTTAACTGCGGAGTTCTGATGGGATCCGGTGCATTAGTGCTGGTATGATCGCACCCGAAATACTATCCATGTTTATTGTTTTTATGTGTTACAAGACGCAGAACCTCCTTTGTTTTGGTACGCGTGGCGTGGGACCCACGTGACCGATCGGCTCCGTTACAAAAATACGAAAACCATCAACCACGAACCGGATGGCAGCCGAGCATAGAAATAGCAAGAAAGAAAGGGAAAAAAAAAACACGTAAAATCTAGAAAAAACGCAAACGGACAACGAAAAAAGGGGGGGTGCAACACGAGGACTTCCCAGAGGGTCACCCATCCTAGTACTACTCTCGCCCAAGCACGCTTAACTGCGGAGTTCTGATGGGATCCGGTGCATTAGTGCTGGTATGATCGCACCCGAAATACTATCCATGTTTATTGTTTTTATGTGTTACAAGACGCAGAACATCCTTTGTTTTGGTACGCGTGGCGTGGGACCCACGTGACCGATCGGCTCCGTTACAAAAATACGAAACCATCAACCACGAACCGGAGGGCAGCCGAGCATAGAAATAGCAAGAAAGAAAGGGAAAAACAAAACACGTAAAATCTAGAAAAAACGCAAACGGACAACGAAAAAAGGGGGGTGCAACACGAGGACTTCCCAGGGGGTCACCCATCCTAGTACTACTCTCGCCCAAGCACGCTTAACTGCGGAGTTCTGATGGGATCCGGTGCATTAGTGCTGGTATGATCGCACCCGAAATACTATCCATGTTTATTGTTTTTATGTGTTACAAGACGCAGAACCTCCTTTGTTTTGGTACGCGTGGCGTGGGACCCACGTGACCGATCGGCTCCGTTACAAAAATACGAAACCATCAACCACGAACCGGAGGGCAGCCGAGCATAGAAATAGCAAGAAAGAAAGGGAAAAACAAAACACGTAAAATCTAGAAAAAACGCAAACGGACAACGAAAAAAGGGGGGTGCAACACGAGGACTTCCCAGGGGGTCACCCATCCTAGTACTACTCTCGCCCAAGCACGCTTAACTGCGGAGTTCTGATGGGATCCGGTGCATTAGTGCTGGTATGATCGCACCCGAAATAATATCCATGTTTATTGTTTTTATGTGTTACAAGACGCAGAACCTCCTTTGTTTTGGTACGCGTGGCGTGGGACCCACGTGACCGATCGGCTCCGTTACAAAAATACGGAAACCATCAACCACGAACCGGAGGGCAGCCGAGCATAGAAATAGCAAGAAAGAAAGGGAAAAACAAAACACGTAAAATCTAGAAAAAACGCAAACGGACAACGAAAAAAGGGGGGTGCAACACGAGGACTTCCCAGGGGGTCACCCATCCTAGTACTACTCTCGCCCAAGCACGCTTAACTGCGGAGTTCTGATGGGATCCGGTGCATTAGTGCTGGTATGATCGCACCCGAAATACTATCCATGTTTATTGTTTTTATGTGTTACAAGACGCAGAACCTCCTTTGTTTTGGTACGCGTGGCGTGGGACCCACGTGACCGATCGGCTCCGTTACAAAAATACGAAAACCATCAACCACGAACCGGATGGCAGCCGAGCATAGAAATAGCAAGAAAGAAAGGGAAAAAAAAAACACGTAAAATCTAGAAAAAACGCAAACGGACAACGAAAAAAGGGGGGGTGCAACACGAGGACTTCCCAGGGGGTCACCCATCCTAGTACTACTCTCGCCCAAGCACGCTTAACTGCGGAGTTCTGATGGGATCCGGTGCATTAGTGCTGGTATGATCGCACCCGAAATACTATCCATGTTTATTGTTTTTATGTGTTACAAGACGCAGAACATCCTTTGTTTTGGTACGCGTGGCGTGGGACCCACGTGACCGATCGGCTCCGTTACAAAAATACGAAACCATCAACCACGAACCGGAGGGCAGCCGAGCATAGAAATAGCAAGAAAGAAAGGGAAAAACAAAACACGTAAAATCTAGAAAAAACGCAAACGGACAACGAAAAAAGGGGGGTGCAACACGAGGACTTCCCAGGGGGTCACCCATCCTAGTACTACTCTCGCCCAAGCACGCTTAACTGCGGAGTTCTGATGGGATCCGGTGCATTAGTGCTGGTATGATCGCACCCGAAATACTATCCATGTTTATTGTTTTTATGTGTTACAAGACGCAGAACCTCCTTTGTTTTGGTACGCGTGGCGTGGGACCCACGTGACCGATCGGCTCCGTTACAAAAATACGAAACCATCAACCACGAACCGGAGGGCAGCCGAGCATAGAAATAGCAAGAAAGAAAGGGAAAAACAAAACACGTAAAATCTAGAAAAAACGCAAACGGACAACGAAAAAAGGGGGGTGCAACACGAGGACTTCCCAGGGGGTCACCCATCCTAGTACTACTCTCGCCCAAGCACGCTTAACTGCGGAGTTCTGATGGGATCCGGTGCATTAGTGCTGGTATGATCGCACCCGAAATACTATCCATGTTTATTGTTTTTATGTGTTACAAGACGCAGAACCTCCTTTGTTTTGGTACGCGTGGCGTGGGACCCACGTGACCGATCGGCTCCGTTACAAAAATACGAAACCATCAACCACGAACCGGAGGGCAGCCGAGCATAGAAATAGCAAGAAAGAAAGGGAAAAACAAAACACGTAAAATCTAGAAAAAACGCAAACGGACAACGAAAAAAGGGGGGTGCAACACGAGGACTTCCCAGGGGGTCACCCATCCTAGTACTACTCTCGCCCAAGCACGCTTAACTGCGGAGTTCTGATGGGATCCGGTGCATTAGTGCTGGTATGATCGCACCCGAAATACTATCCATGTTTATTGTTTTTATGTGTTACAAGACGCAGAACCTCCTTTGTTTTGGTACGCGTGGCGTGGGACCCACGTGACCGATCGGCTCCGTTACAAAAATACGGAAACCATCAACCACGAACCGGATGGCAGCCGAGCATAGAAATAGCAAGAAAGAAAGGGAAAAACAAAACACGTAAAATCTAGAAAAAACGCAAACGGACAACGAAAAAAGGGGGGTGCAACACGAGGACTTCCCAGGGGGTCACCCATCCTAGTACTACTCTCGCCCAAGCACGCTTAACTGCGGAGTTCTGATGGGATCCGGTGCATTAGTGCTGGTATGATCGCACCCGAAATACTATCCATGTTTATTGTTTTTATGTGTTACAAGACGCAGAACCTCCTTTGTTTTGGTACGCGTGGCGTGGGACCCACGTGACCGATCGGCTCCGTTACAAAAATACGAAAACATCAACCACGAACCGGAGGGCAGCCGAGCATAGAAATAGCAAGAAAGAAAGGGAAAAACAAAACACGTAAAATCTAGAAAAAACGCAAACGGACAACGAAAAAAGGGGGGTGCAACACGAGGACTTCCCAGGGGGTCACCCATCCTAGTACTACTCTCGCCCAAGCACGCTTAACTGCGGAGTTCTGATGGGATCCGGTGCATTAGTGCTGGTATGATCGCACCCGAAATACTATCCATGTTTATTGTTTTTATGTGTTACAAGACGCAGAACCTCCTTTGTTTTGGTACGCGTGGCGTGGGACCCACGTGACCGATCGGCTCCGTTACAAAAATACGAAACCATCAACCACGAACCGGAGGGCAGCCGAGCATAGAAATAGCAAGAAAGAAAGGGAAAAACAAAACACGTAAAATCTAGAAAAAACGCAAACGGACAACGAAAAAAGGGGGGTGCAACACGAGGACTTCCCAGGGGGTCACCCATCCTAGTACTACTCTCGCCCAAGCACGCTTAACTGCGGAGTTCTGATGGGATCCGGTGCATTAGTGCTGGTATGATCGCACCCGAAATACTATCCATGTTTATTGTTTTTATGTGTTACAAGACGCAGAACCTCCTTTGTTTTGGTACGCGTGGCGTGGGACCCACGTGACCGATCGGCTCCGTTACAAAAATACGGAAACCATCAACCACGAACCGGATGGCAGCCGAGCATAGAAATAGCAAGAAAGAAAGGGAAAAACAAAACACGTAAAATCTAGAAAAAACGCAAACGGACAACGAAAAAAGGGGGGTGCAACACGAGGACTTCCCAGGGGGTCACCCATCCTAGTACTACTCTCGCCCAAGCACGCTTAACTGCGGAGTTCTGATGGGATCCGGTGCATTAGTGCTGGTATGATCGCACCCGAAATACTATCCATGTTTATTGTTTTTATGTGTTACAAGACGCAGAACCTCCTTTGTTTTGGTACGCGTGGCGTGGGACCCACGTGACCGATCGGCTCCGTTACAAAAATACGAAAACATCAACCACGAACCGGAGGGCAGCCGAGCATAGAAATAGCAAGAAAGAAAGGGAAAAACAAAACACGTAAAATCTAGAAAAAACGCAAACGGACAACGAAAAAAGGGGGGTGCAACACGAGGACTTCCCAGGGGGTCACCCATCCTAGTACTACTCTCGCCCAAGCACGCTTAACTGCGGAGTTCTGATGGGATCCGGTGCATTAGTGCTGGTATGATCGCACCCGAAATACTATCCATGTTTATTGTTTTTATGTGTTACAAGACGCAGAACCTCCTTTGTTTTGGTACGCGTGGCGTGGGACCCACGTGACCGATCGGCTCCGTTACAAAAATACGAAACCATCAACCACGAACCGGAGGGCAGCCGAGCATAGAAATAGCAAGAAAGAAAGGGAAAAACAAAACACGTAAAATCTAGAAAAAACGCAAACGGACAACGAAAAAAGGGGGGTGCAACACGAGGACTTCCCAGGGGGTCACCCATCCTAGTACTACTCTCGCCCAAGCACGCTTAACTGCGGAGTTCTGATGGGATCCGGTGCATTAGTGCTGGTATGATCGCACCCGAAATACTATCCATGTTTATTGTTTTTATGTGTTACAAGACGCAGAACCTCCTTTGTTTTGGTACGCGTGGCGTGGGACCCACGTGACCGATCGGCTCCGTTACAAAAATACGGAAACCATCAACCACGAACCGGATGGCAGCCGAGCATAGAAATAGCAAGAAAGAAAGGGAAAAACAAAACACGTAAAATCTAGAAAAAACGCAAACGGACAACGAAAAAAGGGGGGTGCAACACGAGGACTTCCCAGGGGGTCACCCATCCTAGTACTACTCTCGCCCAAGCACGCTTAACTGCGGAGTTCTGATGGGATCCGGTGCATTAGTGCTGGTATGATCGCACCCGAAATACTATCCATGTTTATTGTTTTTATGTGTTACAAGACGCAGAACCTCCTTTGTTTTGGTACGCGTGGCGTGGGACCCACGTGACCGATCGGCTCCGTTACAAAAATACGAAACCATCAACCACGAACCGGAGGGCAGCCGAGCATAGAAATAGCAAGAAAGAAAGGGAAAAACAAAACACGTAAAATCTAGAAAAAACGCAAACGGACAACGAAAAAAGGGGGATGCAACACGAGGACTTCCCAGGGGGTCACCCATCCTAGTACTACTCTCGCCCAAGCACGCTTAACTGCGGAGTTCTGATGGGATCCGGTGCATTAGTGCTGGTATGATCGCACCCGAAATACTATCCATGTTTATTGTTTTTATGTGTTACAAGACGCAGAACCTCCTTTGTTTTGGTACGCGTGGCGTGGGACCCACGTGACCGATCGGCTCCGTTACAAAAATACGAAAACCATCAACCACGAACCGGATGGCAGCCGAGCATAGAAATAGCAAGAAAGAAAGGGAAAAAAAACACGTAAAATCTAGAAAAAACGCAAACGGACAACGAAAAAAGGGGGGGTGCAACACGAGGACTTCCCAGGGGGTCACCCATCCTAGTACTACTCTCGCCCAAGCACGCTTAACTGCGGAGTTCTGATGGGATCCGGTGCATTAGTGCTGGTATGATCGCACCCGAAATACAATCCATGTTTATTGTTTTTATGTGTTACAAGACGCAGAACCTCCTTTGTTTTGGTACGCGTGGCGTGGGACCCACGTGACCGATCGGCTCCGTTACAAAAATACGAAACCATCAACCACGAACCGGAGGGCAGCCGAGCATAGAAATAGCAAGAAAGAAAGGGAAAAACAAAACACGTAAAATCTAGAAAAAACGCAAACGGACAACGAAAAAAGGGGGGTGCAACACGAGGACTTCCCAGGGGGTCACCCATCCTAGTACTACTCTCGCCCAAGCACGCTTAACTGCGGAGTTCTGATGGGATCCGGTGCATTAGTGCTGGTATGATCGCACCCGAAATACTATCCATGTTTATTGTTTTTATGTGTTACAAGACGCAGAACCTCCTTTGTTTTGGTACGCGTGGCGTGGGACCCACGTGACCGATCGGCTCCGTTACAAAAATACGAAAACCATCAACCACGAACCGGATGGCAGCCGAGCATAGAAATAGCAAGAAAGAAAGGGAAAAAAAAAACACGTAAAATCTAGAAAAAACGCAAACGGACAACGAAAAAAGGGGGGGTGCAACACGAGGACTTCCCAGGGGGTCACCCATCCTAGTACTACTCTCGCCCAAGCACGCTTAACTGCGGAGTTCTGATGGGATCCGGTGCATTAGTGCTGGTATGATCGCACCCGAAATACTATCCATGTTTATTGTTTTTATGTGTTACAAGACGCAGAACATCCTTTGTTTTGGTACGCGTGGCGTGGGACCCACGTGACCGATCGGCTCCGTTACAAAAATACGAAAACATCAACCACGAACCGGAGGGCAGCCGAGCATAGAAATAGCAAGAAAGAAAGGGAAAAACAAAACACGTAAAATCTAGAAAAAACGCAAACGGACAACGAAAAAAGGGGGGTGCAACACGAGGACTTCCCAGGGGGTCACCCATCCTAGTACTACTCTCGCCCAAGCACGCTTAACTGCGGAGTTCTGATGGGATCCGGTGCATTAGTGCTGGTATGATCGCACCCGAAATACTATCCATGTTTATTGTTTTTATGTGTTACAAGACGCAGAACCTCCTTTGTTTTGGTACGCGTGGCGTGGGACCCACGTGACCGATCGGCTCCGTTACAAAAATACGAAAACCATCAACCACGAACCGGATGGCAGCCGAGCATAGAAATAGCAAGAAAGAAAGGGAAAAACAAAACACGTAAAATCTAGAAAAAACGCAAACGGACAACGAAAAAAGGGGGGTGCAACACGAGGACTTCCCAGGGGGTCACCCATCCTAGTACTACTCTCGCCCAAGCACGCTTAACTGCGGAGTTCTGATGGGATCCGGTGCATTAGTGCTGGTATGATCGCACCCGAAATACTATCCATGTTTATTGTTTTTATGTGTTACAAGACGCAGAACCTCCTTTGTTTTGGTACGCGTGGCGTGGGACCCACGTGACCGATCGGCTCCGTTACAAAAATACGAAACCATCAACCACGAACCGGAGGGCAGCCGAGCATAGAAATAGCAAGAAAGAAAGGGAAAAACAAAACACGTAAAATCTAGAAAAAACGCAAACGGACAACGAAAAAAGGGGGGTGCAACACGAGGACTTCCCAGGGGGTCACCCGTCCTAATACTACTCTCGCCCAAGCACGCTTAACTGCGGAGTTCTGATGGGATCCGGTGCATTAGTGCTAGTATGATCGCACCCGAAATACTATCCATGTTTATTGTTTTTATGTGTTACAAGACGCAGAACCTCCTTTGTTTTGGTACGCGTGGCGTGGGACCCACGTGACCGATCGGCTCCGTTACAAAAATACGGAAACCATCAACCACGAACCGGATGGCAGCCGAGCATAGAAATAGCAAGAAAGAAAGGGAAAAACAAAACACGTAAAATCTAGAAAAAACGCAAACGGACAACGAAAAAAGGGGGGTGCAACACGAGGACTTCCCAGGGGGTCACCCATCCTAGTACTACTCTCGCCCAAGCACGCTTAACTGCGGAGTTCTGATGGGATCCGGTGCATTAGTGCTGGTATGATCGCACCCGAAATACTATCCATGTTTATTGTTTTTATGTGTTACAAGACGCAGAACCTCCTTTGTTTTGGTACGCGTGGCGTGGGACCCACGTGACCGATCGGCTCCGTTACAAAAATACGAAACCATCAACCACGAACCGGAGGGCAGCCGAGCATAGAAATAGCAAGAAAGAAAGGGAAAAACAAAACACGTAAAATCTAGAAAAAACGCAAACGGACAACGAAAAAAGGGGGGTGCAACACGAGGACTTCCCAGGGGGTCACCCATCCTAGTACTACTCTCGCCCAAGCACGCTTAACTGCGGAGTTCTGATGGGATCCGGTGCATTAGTGCTGGTATGATCGCACCCGAAATACTATCCATGTTTATTGTTTTTATGTGTTACAAGACGCAGAACCTCCTTTGTTTTGGTACGCGTGGCGTGGGACCCACGTGACCGATCGGCTCCGTTACAAAAATACGAAACCATCAACCACGAACCGGAGGGCAGCCGAGCATAGAAATAGCAAGAAAGAAAGGGAAAAACAAAACACGTAAAATCTAGAAAAAACGCAAACGGACAACGAAAAAAGGGGGGTGCAACACGAGGACTTCCCAGGGGGTCACCCATCCTAGTACTACTCTCGCCCAAGCACGCTTAACTGCGGAGTTCTGATGGGATCCGGTGCATTAGTGCTGGTATGATCGCACCCGAAATACTATCCATGTTTATTGTTTTTATGTGTTACAAGACGCAGAACCTCCTTTGTTTTGGTACGCGTGGCGTGGGACCCACGTGACCGATCGGCTCCGTTACAAAAATACGAAACCATCAACCACGAACCGGAGGGCAGCCGAGCATAGAAATAGCAAGAAAGAAAGGGAAAAACAAAACACGTAAAATCTAGAAAAAACGCAAACGGACAACGAAAAAAGGGGGGTGCAACACGAGGACTTCCCAGGGGGTCACCCATCCTAGTACTACTCTCGCCCAAGCACGCTTAACTGCGGAGTTCTGATGGGATCCGGTGCATTAGTGCTGGTATGATCGCACCCGAAATACTATCCATGTTTATTGTTTTTATGTGTTACAAGACGCAGAACCTCCTTTGTTTTGGTACGCGTGGCGTGGGACCCACGTGACCGATCGGCTCCGTTACAAAAATACGAAAACCATCAACCACGAACCGGATGGCAGCCGAGCATAGAAATAGCAAGAAAGAAAGGGAAAAAAAAAACACGTAAAATCTAGAAAAAACGCAAACGGACAACGAAAAAAGGGGGGGTGCAACACGAGGACTTCCCAGGGGGTCACCCATCCTAGTACTACTCTCGCCCAAGCACGCTTAACTGCGGAGTTCTGATGGGATCCGGTGCATTAGTGCTGGTATGATCGCACCCGAAATACTATCCATGTTTATTGTTTTTATGTGTTACAAGACGCAGAACCTCCTTTGTTTTGGTACGCGTGGCGTGGGACCCACGTGACCGATCGGCTCCGTTACAAAAATACGAAACCATCAACCACGAACCGGAGGGCAGCCGAGCATAGAAATAGCAAGAAAGAAAGGGAAAAACAAAACACGTAAAATCTAGAAAAAACGCAAACGGACAACGAAAAAAGGGGGGTGCAACACGAGGACTTCCCAGGGGGTCACCCATCCTAGTACTACTCTCGCCCAAGCACGCTTAACTGCGGAGTTCTGATGGGATCCGGTGCATTAGTGCTGGTATGATCGCACCCGAAATACTATCCATGTTTATTGTTTTATGTGTTACAAGACGCAGAACATCCTTTGTTTTGGTACGCGTGGCGTGGGACCCACGTGACCGATCGGCTCCGTTACAAAAATACGAAAACCATGAACCACGAACCGGAGGGCAGCCGAGCATAGAAATAGCAAGAAAGAAAGGGAAAAACAAAACACGTAAAATCTAGAAAAAACGCAAACGGACAACGAAAAAAGGGGGGTGCAACACGAGGACTTCCCAGGGGGTCACCCATCCTAGTACTAGTCTCGCCCAAGCACGCTTAACTGCGGAGTTCTGATGGGATCCGGTGCATTAGTGCTGGTATGATCGCACCCGAAATACTATCCATGTTTATTGTTTTTATGTGTTACAAGACGCAGAACCTCCTTTGTTTTGGTACGCGTGGCGTGGGACCCACGTGACCGATCGGCTCCGTTACAAAAATACGAAACCATCAACCACGAACCGGAGGGCAGCCGAGCATAGAAATAGCAAGAAAGAAAGGGAAAAACAAAACACGTAAAATCTAGAAAAAACGCAAACGGACAACGAAAAAAGGGGGGTGCAACACGAGGACTTCCCAGGGGGTCACCCATCCTAGTACTACTCTCGCCCAAGCACGCTTAACTGCGGAGTTCTGATGGGATCCGGTGCATTAGTGCTGGTATGATCGCACCCGAAATACTATCCATGTTTATTGTTTTTATGTGTTACAAGACGCAGAACATCCTTTGTTTTGGTACGCGTGGCGTGGGACCCACGTGACCGATCGGCTCCGTTACAAAAATACGAAAACCATGAACCACGAACCGGAGGGCAGCCGAGCATAGAAATAGCAAGAAAGAAAGGGAAAAACAAAACACGTAAAATCTAGAAAAAACGCAAACGGACAACGAAAAAAGGGGGGTGCAACACGAGGACTTCCCAGGGGGTCACCCATCCTAGTACTACTCTCGCCCAAGCACGCTTAACTGCGGAGTTCTGATGGGATCCGGTGCATTAGTGCTGGTATGATCGCACCCGAAATACTATCCATGTTTATTGTTTTTATGTGTTACAAGACGCAGAACCTCCTTTGTTTTGGTACGCGTGGCGTGGGACCCACGTGACCGATCGGCTCCGTTACAAAAATACGAAAACCATCAACCACGAACCGGATGGCAGCCGAGCATAGAAATAGCAAGAAAGAAAGGGAAAAACAAAACACGTAAAATCTAGAAAAAACGCAAACGGACAACGAAAAAAGGGGGGGTGCAACACGAGGACTTCCCAGGGGGTCACCCATCCTAGTACTACTCTCGCCCAAGCACGCTTAACTGCGGAGTTCTGATGGGATCCGGTGCATTAGTGCTGGTATGATCGCACCCGAAATACTATCCATGTTTATTGTTTTTATGTGTTACAAGACGCAGAACCTCCTTTGTTTTGGTACGCGTGGCGTGGGACCCACGTGACCGATCGGCTCCGTTACAAAAATACGAAAACCATCAACCACGAACCGGATGGCAGCCGAGCATAGAAATAGCAAGAAAGAAAGGGAAAAAAAAACACGTAAAATCTAGAAAAAACGCAAACGGACAACGAAAAAAGGGGGGGTGCAACACGAGGACTTCCCAGGGGGTCACCCATCCTAGTACTACTCTCGCCCAAGCACGCTTAACTGCGGAGTTCTGATGGGATCCGGTGCATTAGTGCTGGTATGATCGCACCCGAAATACAATCCATGTTTATTGTTTTTATGTGTTACAAGACGCAGAACCTCCTTTGTTTTGGTACGCGTGGCGTGGGACCCACGTGACCGATCGGCTCCGTTACAAAAATACGAAACCATCAACCACGAACCGGAGGGCAGCCGAGCATAGAAATAGCAAGAAAGAAAGGGAAAAACAAAACACGTAAAATCTAGAAAAAACGCAAACGGACAACGAAAAAAGGGGGGTGCAACACGAGGACTTCCCAGGGGGTCACCCATCCTAGTACTACTCTCGCCCAAGCACGCTTAACTGCGGAGTTCTGATGGGATCCGGTGCATTAGTGCTGGTATGATCGCACCCGAAATACTATCCATGTTTATTGTTTTTATGTGTTACAAGACGCAGAACCTCCTTTGTTTTGGTACGCGTGGCGTGGGACCCACGTGACCGATCGGCTCCGTTACAAAAATACGAAAACCATCAACCACGAACCGGATGGCAGCCGAGCATAGAAATAGCAAGAAAGAAAGGGAAAAAAAAAACACGTAAAATCTAGAAAAAACGCAAACGGACAACGAAAAAAGGGGGGGTGCAACACGAGGACTTCCCAGGGGGTCACCCATCCTAGTACTACTCTCGCCCAAGCACGCTTAACTGCGGAGTTCTGATGGGATCCGGTGCATTAGTGCTGGTATGATCGCACCCGAAATACTATCCATGTTTATTGTTTTTATGTGTTACAAGACGCAGAACATCCTTTGTTTTGGTACGCGTGGCGTGGGACCCACGTGACCGATCGGCTCCGTTACAAAAATACGAAAACATCAACCACGAACCGGAGGGCAGCCGAGCATAGAAATAGCAAGAAAGAAAGGGAAAAACAAAACACGTAAAATCTAGAAAAAACGCAAACGGACAACGAAAAAAGGGGGGTGCAACACGAGGACTTCCCAGGGGGTCACCCATCCTAGTACTACTCTCGCCCAAGCACGCTTAACTGCGGAGTTCTGATGGGATCCGGTGCATTAGTGCTGGTATGATCGCACCCGAAATACTATCCATGTTTATTGTTTTTATGTGTTACAAGACGCAGAACCTCCTTTGTTTTGGTACGCGTGGCGTGGGACCCACGTGACCGATCGGCTCCGTTACAAAAATACGAAAACCATCAACCACGAACCGGATGGCAGCCGAGCATAGAAATAGCAAGAAAGAAAGGGAAAAACAAAACACGTAAAATCTAGAAAAAACGCAAACGGACAACGAAAAAAGGGGGGTGCAACACGAGGACTTCCCAGGGGGTCACCCATCCTAGTACTACTCTCGCCCAAGCACGCTTAACTGCGGAGTTCTGATGGGATCCGGTGCATTAGTGCTGGTATGATCGCACCCGAAATACTATCCATGTTTATTGTTTTATGTGTTACAAGACGCAGAACATCCTTTGTTTTGGTACGCGTGGCGTGGGACCCACGTGACCGATCGGCTCCGTTACAAAAATACGAAAACCATGAACCACGAACCGGAGGGCAGCCGAGCATAGAAATAGCAAGAAAGAAAGGGAAAAACAAAACACGTAAAATCTAGAAAAAACGCAAACGGACAACGAAAAAAGGGGGGTGCAACACGAGGACTTCCCAGGGGGTCACCCATCCTAGTACTAGTCTCGCCCAAGCACGCTTAACTGCGGAGTTCTGATGGGATCCGGTGCATTAGTGCTGGTATGATCGCACCCGAAATACTATCCATGTTTATTGTTTTTATGTGTTACAAGACGCAGAACCTCCTTTGTTTTGGTACGCGTGGCGTGGGACCCACGTGACCGATCGGCTCCGTTACAAAAATACGAAACCATCAACCACGAACCGGAGGGCAGCCGAGCATAGAAATAGCAAGAAAGAAAGGGAAAAACAAAACACGTAAAATCTAGAAAAAACGCAAACGGACAACGAAAAAAGGGGGGTGCAACACGAGGACTTCCCAGGGGGTCACCCATCCTAGTACTACTCTCGCCCAAGCACGCTTAACTGCGGAGTTCTGATGGGATCCGGTGCATTAGTGCTGGTATGATCGCACCCGAAATACTATCCATGTTTATTGTTTTTATGTGTTACAAGACGCAGAACATCCTTTGTTTTGGTACGCGTGGCGTGGGACCCACGTGACCGATCGGCTCCGTTACAAAAATACGAAAACCATGAACCACGAACCGGAGGGCAGCCGAGCATAGAAATAGCAAGAAAGAAAGGGAAAAACAAAACACGTAAAATCTAGAAAAAACGCAAACGGACAACGAAAAAAGGGGGGTGCAACACGAGGACTTCCCAGGGGGTCACCCATCCTAGTACTACTCTCGCCCAAGCACGCTTAACTGCGGAGTTCTGATGGGATCCGGTGCATTAGTGCTGGTATGATCGCACCCGAAATACTATCCATGTTTATTGTTTTTATGTGTTACAAGACGCAGAACCTCCTTTGTTTTGGTACGCGTGGCGTGGGACCCACGTGACCGATCGGCTCCGTTACAAAAATACGAAAACCATCAACCACGAACCGGATGGCAGCCGAGCATAGAAATAGCAAGAAAGAAAGGGAAAAACAAAACACGTAAAATCTAGAAAAAACGCAAACGGACAACGAAAAAAGGGGGGGTGCAACACGAGGACTTCCCAGGGGGTCACCCATCCTAGTACTACTCTCGCCCAAGCACGCTTAACTGCGGAGTTCTGATGGGATCCGGTGCATTAGTGCTGGTATGATCGCACCCGAAATACTATCCATGTTTATTGTTTTTATGTGTTACAAGACGCAGAACCTCCTTTGTTTTGGTACGCGTGGCGTGGGACCCACGTGACCGATCGGCTCCGTTACAAAAATACGAAAACCATCAACCACGAACCGGATGGCAGCCGAGCATAGAAATAGCAAGAAAGAAAGGGAAAAAAAAACACGTAAAATCTAGAAAAAACGCAAACGGACAACGAAAAAAGGGGGGGTGCAACACGAGGACTTCCCAGGGGGTCACCCATCCTAGTACTACTCTCGCCCAAGCACGCTTAACTGCGGAGTTCTGATGGGATCCGGTGCATTAGTGCTGGTATGATCGCACCCGAAATACAATCCATGTTTATTGTTTTTATGTGTTACAAGACGCAGAACCTCCTTTGTTTTGGTACGCGTGGCGTGGGACCCACGTGACCGATCGGCTCCGTTACAAAAATACGAAACCATCAACCACGAACCGGAGGGCAGCCGAGCATAGAAATAGCAAGAAAGAAAGGGAAAAACAAAACACGTAAAATCTAGAAAAAACGCAAACGGACAACGAAAAAAGGGGGGTGCAACACGAGGACTTCCCAGGGGGTCACCCATCCTAGTACTACTCTCGCCCAAGCACGCTTAACTGCGGAGTTCTGATGGGATCCGGTGCATTAGTGCTGGTATGATCGCACCCGAAATACTATCCATGTTTATTGTTTTTATGTGTTACAAGACGCAGAACCTCCTTTGTTTTGGTACGCGTGGCGTGGGACCCACGTGACCGATCGGCTCCGTTACAAAAATACGAAAACCATCAACCACGAACCGGATGGCAGCCGAGCATAGAAATAGCAAGAAAGAAAGGGAAAAAAAAAACACGTAAAATCTAGAAAAAACGCAAACGGACAACGAAAAAAGGGGGGGTGCAACACGAGGACTTCCCAGGGGGTCACCCATCCTAGTACTACTCTCGCCAAGCACGCTTAACTGCGGAGTTCTGATGGGATCCGGTGCATTAGTGCTGGTATGATCGCACCCGAAATACTATCCATGTTTATTGTTTTTATGTGTTACAAGACGCAGAACATCCTTTGTTTTGGTACGCGTGGCGTGGGACCCACGTGACCGATCGGCTCCGTTACAAAAATACGAAAACATCAACCACGAACCGGAGGGCAGCCGAGCTTAGAAATAGCAAGAAAGAAAGGGAAAAACAAAACACGTAAAATCTAGAAAAAACGCAAACGGACAACGAAAAAAGGGGGGTGCAACACGAGGACTTCCCAGGGGGTCACCCATCCTAGTACTACTCTCGCCCAAGCACGCTTAACTGCAGAGTTCTGATGGGATCCGGTGCATTAGTGCTGGTATGATCGCACCCGAAATACTATCCATGTTTATTGTTTTTATGTGTTACAAGACGCAGAACCTCCTTTGTTTTGGTACGCGTGGCGTGGGACCCACGTGACCGATCGGCTCCGTTACAAAAATACGAAAACCATCAACCACGAACCGGATGGCAGCCGAGCATAGAAATAGCAAGAAAGAAAGGGAAAAACAAAACACGTAAAATCTAGAAAAAACGCAAACGGACAACGAAAAAAGGGGGGTGCAACACGAGGACTTCCCAGGGGGTCACCCATCCTAGTACTACTCTCGCCCAAGCACGCTTAACTGCGGAGTTCTGATGGGATCCGGTGCATTAGTGCTGGTATGATCGCACCCGAAATACTATCCATGTTTATTGTTTTTATGTGTTACAAGACGCAGAACCTCCTTTGTTTTGGTACGCGTGGCGTGGGACCCACGTGACCGATCGGCTCCGTTACAAAAATACGAAACCATCAACCACGAACCGGAGGGCAGCCGAGCATAGAAATAGCAAGAAAGAAAGGGAAAAACAAAACACGTAAAATCTAGAAAAAACGCAAACGGACAACGAAAAAAGGGGGGTGCAACACGAGGACTTCCCAGGGGGTCACCCGTCCTAGTACTACTCTCGCCCAAGCACGCTTAACTGCGGAGTTCTGATGGGATCCGGTGCATTAGTGCTAGTATGATCGCACCCGAAATACTATCCATGTTTATTGTTTTTATGTGTTACAAGACGCAGAACCTCCTTTGTTTTGGTACGCGTGGCGTGGGACCCACGTGACCGATCGGCTCCGTTACAAAAATACGGAAACCATCAACCACGAACCGGATGGCAGCCGAGCATAGAAATAGCAAGAAAGAAAGGGAAAAACAAAACACGTAAAATCTAGAAAAAACGCAAACGGACAACGAAAAAAGGGGGGTGCAACACGAGGACTTCCCAGGGGGTCACCCATCCTAGTACTACTCTCGCCCAAGCACGCTTAACTGCGGAGTTCTGATGGGATCCGGTGCATTAGTGCTGGTATGATCGCACCCGAAATACTATCCATGTTTATTGTTTTTATGTGTTACAAGACGCAGAACCTCCTTTGTTTTGGTACGCGTGGCGTGGGACCCACGTGACCGATCGGCTCCGTTACAAAAATACGAAACCATCAACCACGAACCGGAGGGCAGCCGAGCATAGAAATAGCAAGAAAGAAAGGGAAAAACAAAACACGTAAAATCTAGAAAAAACGCAAACGGACAACGAAAAAAGGGGGGTGCAACACGAGGACTTCCCAGGGGGTCACCCATCCTAGTACTACTCTCGCCCAAGCACGCTTAACTGCGGAGTTCTGATGGGATCCGATGCATTAGTGCTGGTATGATCGCACCCGAAATACTATCCATGTTTATTGTTTTTATGTGTTACAAGACGCAGAACCTCCTTTGTTTTGGTACGCGTGGCGTGGGACCCACGTGACCGATCGGCTCCGTTACAAAAATACGAAAACCATCAACCACGAACCGGATGGCAGCCGAGCATAGAAATAGCAAGAAAGAAAGGGAAAAACAAAACACGTAAAATCTAGAAAAAACGCAAACGGACAACGAAAAAAGGGGGGTGCAACACGAGGACTTCCCAGGGGGTCACCCATCCTAGTACTACTCTCGCCCAAGCACGCTTAACTGCGGAGTTCTGATGGGATCCGGTGCATTAGTGCTGGTATGATCGCACCCGAAATACTATCCATGTTTATTGTTTTTATGTGTTACAAGACGCAGAACCTCCTTTGTTTTGGTACGCGTGGCGTGGGACCCACGTGACCGATCGGCTCCGTTACAAAAATACGAAAACCATCAACCACGAACCGGAGGACAGCCGAGCATAGAAATAGCAAGAAAGAAAGGGAAAAAAAAAACACGTAAAATCTAGAAAAAACGCAAACGGACAACGAAAAAAGGGGGGGTGCAACACGAGGACTTCCCAGGGGGTCACCCATCCTAGTACTACTCTCGCCCAAGCACGCTTAACTGCGGAGTTCTGATGGGATCCGGTGCATTAGTGCTGGTATGATCGCACCCGAAATACTATCCATGTTTATTGTTTTTATGTGTTACAAGACGCAGAACCTCCTTTGTTTTGGTACGCGTGGCGTGGGACCCACGTGACCGATCGGCTCCGTTACAAAAATACGAAACCATCAACCACGAACCGGAGGGCAGCCGAGCATAGAAATAGCAAGAAAGAAAGGGAAAAACAAAACACGTAAAATCTAGAAAAAACGCAAACGGACAACGAAAAAAGGGGGGTGCAACACGAGGACTTCCCAGGGGGTCACCCATCCTAGTACTACTCTCGCCCAAGCACGCTTAACTGCGGAGTTCTGATGGGATCCGGTGCATTAGTGCTGGTATGATCGCACCCGAAATACTATCCATGTTTATTGTTTTATGTGTTACAAGACGCAGAACATCCTTTGTTTTGGTACGCGTGGCGTGGGACCCACGTGACCGATCGGCTCCGTTACAAAAATACGAAAACCATGAACCACGAACCGGAGGGCAGCCGAGCATAGAAATAGCAAGAAAGAAAGGGAAAAACAAAACACGTAAAATCTAGAAAAAACGCAAACGGACAACGAAAAAAGGGGGGTGCAACACGAGGACTTCCCAGGGGGTCACCCATCCTAGTACTACTCTCGCCCAAGCACGCTTAACTGCGGAGTTCTGATGGGATCCGGTGCATTAGTGCTGGTATGATCGCACCCGAAATACTATCCATGTTTATTGTTTTTATGTGTTACAAGACGCAGAACCTCCTTTGTTTTGGTACGCGTGGCGTGGGACCCACGTGACCGATCGGCTCCGTTACAAAAATACGAAACCATCAACCACGAACCGGAGGGCAGCCGAGCATAGAAATAGCAAGAAAGAAAGGGAAAAACAAAACACGTAAAATCTAGAAAAAACGCAAACGGACAACGAAAAAAGGGGGGTGCAACACGAGGACTTCCCAGGGGGTCACCCATCCTAGTACTACTCTCGCCCAAGCACGCTTAACTGCGGAGTTCTGATGGGATCCGGTGCATTAGTGCTGGTATGATCGCACCCGAAATACTATCCATGTTTATTGTTTTTATGTGTTACAAGACGCAGAACATCCTTTGTTTTGGTACGCGTGGCGTGGGACCCACGTGACCGATCGGCTCCGTTACAAAAATACGAAAACCATGAACCACGAACCGGAGGGCAGCCGAGCATAGAAATAGCAAGAAAGAAAGGGAAAAACAAAACACGTAAAATCTAGAAAAAACGCAAACGGACAACGAAAAAAGGGGGGTGCAACACGAGGACTTCCCAGGGGGTCACCCATCCTAGTACTACTCTCGCCCAAGCACGCTTAACTGCGGAGTTCTGATGGGATCCGGTGCATTAGTGCTGGTATGATCGCACCCGAAATACTATCCATGTTTATTGTTTTTATGTGTTACAAGACGCAGAACCTCCTTTGTTTTGGTACGCGTGGCGTGGGACCCACGTGACCGATCGGCTCCGTTACAAAAATACGAAAACCATCAACCACGAACCGGATGGCAGCCGAGCATAGAAATAGCAAGAAAGAAAAGGGAAAAAAAAAACACGTAAAATCTAGAAAAAACGCAAACGGACAACGAAAAAAGGGGGGGTGCAACACGAGGACTTCCCAGGGGGTCACCCATCCTAGTACTACTCTCGCCCAAGCACGCTTAACTGCGGAGTTCTGATGGGATCCGGTGCATTAGTGCTGGTATGATCGCACCCGAAATACTATCCATGTTTATTGTTTTTATGTGTTACAAGACGCAGAACATCCTTTGTTTTGGTACGCGTGGCGTGGGACCCACGTGACCGATCGGCTCCGTTACAAAAATACGAAAACCATGAACCACGAACCGGAGGGCAGCCGAGCATAGAAATAGCAAGAAAGAAAGGGAAAAACAAAACACGTAAAATCTAGAAAAAACGCAAACGGACAACGAAAAAAGGGGGGTGCAACACGAGGACTTCCCAGGGGGTCACCCATCCTAGTACTACTCTCGCCCAAGCACGCTTAACTGCGGAGTTCTGATGGGATCCGGTGCATTAGTGCTGGTATGATCGCACCCGAAATACTATCCATGTTTATTGTTTTTATGTGTTACAAGACGCAGAACCTCCTTTGTTTTGGTACGCGTGGCGTGGGACCCACGTGACCGATCGGCTCCGTTACAAAAATACGAAAACCATCAACCACGAACCGGATGGCAGCCGAGCATAGAAATAGCAAGAAAGAAAGGGAAAAACAAAACACGTAAAATCTAGAAAAAACGCAAACGGACAACGAAAAAAGGGGGGTGCAACACGAGGACTTCCCAGGGGGTCACCCATCCTAGTACTACTCTCGCCCAAGCACGCTTAACTGCGGAGTTCTGATGGGATCCGGTGCATTAGTGCTGGTATGATCGCACCCGAAATACTATCCATGTTTATTGTTTTTATGTGTTACAAGACGCAGAACATCCTTTGTTTTGGTACGCGTGGCGTGGGACCCACGTGACCGATCGGCTCCGTTACAAAAATACGAAAACCATGAACCACGAACCGAAGGGCAGCCGAGCATAGAAATAGCAAGAAAGAAAGGGAAAAACAAAACACGTAAAATCTAGAAAAAACGCAAACGGACAACGAAAAAAGGGGGGTGCAACACGAGGACTTCCCAGGGGGTCACCCATCCTAGTACTACTCTCGCCCAAGCACGCTTAACTGCGGAGTTCTGATGGGATCCGGTGCATTAGTGCTGGTATGATCGCACCCGAAATACTATCCATGTTTATTGTTTTTATGTGTTACAAGACGCAGAACATCCTTTGTTTTGGTACGCGTGGCGTGGGACCCACGTGACCGATCGGCTCCGTTACAAAAATACGAAAACCATGAACCACGAACCGGAGGGCAGCCGAGCATAGAAATAGCAAGAAAGAAAGGGAAAAACAAAACACGTAAAATCTAGAAAAAACGCAAACGGACAACGAAAAAAGGGGGGTGCAACACGAGGACTTCCCAGGGGGTCACCCATCCTAGTACTACTCTCGCCCAAGCACGCTTAACTGCGGAGTTCTGATGGGATCCGGTGCATTAGTGCTGGTATGATCGCACCCGAAATACTATCCATGTTTATTGTTTTTATGTGTTACAAGACGCAGAACCTCCTTTGTTTTGGTACGCGTGGCGTGGGACCCACGTGACCGATCGGCTCCGTTACAAAAATACGAAAACCATGAACCACGAACCGGAGGGCAGCCGAGCATAGAAATAGCAAGAAAGAAAGGGAAAAACAAAACACGTAAAATCTAGAAAAAACGCAAACGGACAACGAAAAAAGGGGGGTGCAACACGAGGACTTCTCAGGGGGTCACCCATCCTAGTACTACTCTCGCCCAAGCACGCTTAACTGCGGAGTTCTGATGGGATCCGGTGCATTAGTGCTGGTATGATCGCACCCGAAATACTATCCATGTTTATTGTTTTTATGTGTTACAAGACGCAGAACCTCCTTTGTTTTGGTACGCGTGGCGTGGGACCCACGTGACCGATCGGCTCCGTTACAAAAATACGAAACCATCAACCACGAACCGGAGGGCAGCCGAGCATAGAAATAGCAAGAAAGAAAGGGAAAAACAAAACACGTAAAATCTAGAAAAAACGCAAACGGACAACGAAAAAAGGGGGGTGCAACACGAGGACTTCCCAGGGGGTCACCCATCCTAGTACTACTCTCGCCCAAGCACGCTTAACTGCGGAGTTCTAATGGGATCCGGTGCATTAGTGCTGGTATGATCGCACCCGAAATACTATCCATGTTTATTGTTTTTATGTGTTACAAGACGCAGAACATCCTTTGTTTTGGTACGCGTGGCGTGGGACCCACGTGACCGATCGGCTCCGTTACAAAAATACGGAAACCATCAACCACGAACCGGATGGCAGCCGAGCATAGAAATAGCAAGAAAGAAAGGGAAAAACAAAACACGTAAAATCTAGAAAAAACGCAAACGGACAACGAAAAAAGGGGGGGTGCAACACGAGGACTTCCCAGGGGGTCACCCATCCTAGTACTACTCTCGCCCAAGCACGCTTAACTGCGGAGTTCTGATGGGATCCGGTGCATTAGTGC
This sequence comes from Lactuca saligna, assembly GCF_052625555.1. Taxonomy (NCBI): domain Eukaryota; kingdom Viridiplantae; phylum Streptophyta; class Magnoliopsida; order Asterales; family Asteraceae; genus Lactuca; species Lactuca saligna. The sequence continues at coordinate 154,224,804 of NC_136417.1, forward strand.
TGGTATGATCGCACCCGAAATACTATCCATGTTTATTGTTTTTATGTGTTACAAGACGCAGAACCTCCTTTGTTTTGGTACGCGTGGCGTGGGACCCACGTGACCGATCGGCTCAGTTACAAAAATACGAAACCATCAACCACGAACCGGAGGGCAGCCGAGCATAGAAATAGCAAGAAAGAAAGGGAAAAACAAAACACGTAAAATCTAGAAAAAACGCAAACGGACAACGAAAAAAGGGGGGTGCAACACGAGGACTTCCCGGGGGGTCACCCATCCTAGTACTACTCTCGCCCAAGCACGCTTAACTGCGGAGTTCTGATGGGATCCGGTGCATTAGTGCTGGTATGATCGCACCCGAAATACTTTCCATGCTTATTGTTTTTATTTCTTACAAGACGCAGCACCTCGTTTGCTTTCGGACGCGAGGCGTGGGACCCACGTGATGGATCGGCTCGGTTCGGGAAACAAGAAAACAATCAACATTGAACCGGAGGCCGCCCGAGCATGGATATAGCAAGAAAGAAAAAAAAAACGCACCTAAAACATAAAAAAACGCAGACGGGCAACGAAAAAGAGGGTGCAACACGAGGACTTCCCAGGGGGTCACCCATCCTAGTACTACTCTCGCCCAAGCACGCTTAACTGCGGAGTTCTGATGGGATCCGGTGCATTAGTGCTGGTATGATCGCACCCGAAATACTATCCATGTTTATTGTTTTTATGTGTTACAAGACGCAGAACCTCCTTTGTGTTGGTACGCGTGGCGTGGGACCCACGTGACCGATCGGCTCCGTTACAAAAATACGAAACCATCAACCACGAACCGGAGGGCAGCCGAGCATAGAAATAGCAAGAAAGAAAGGGAAAAACAAAACACGTAAAATCTAGAAAAAACGCAAACGGACAACGAAAAAAGGGGGGTGCAACACGAGGACTTCCCAGGGGGTCACCCATCCTAGTACTACTCTCGCCCAAGCACGCTTAACTGCGGAGTTCTGATGGGATCCGGTGCATTAGTGCTGGTATGATCGCACCCGAAATACTATCCATGTTTATTGTTTTTATGTGTTACAAGACGCAGAACATCCTTTGTTTTGGTACGCGTGGCGTGGGACCCACGTGACCGATCGGCTCCGTTACAAAAATACGGAAACCATCAACCACGAACCGGATGGCAGCCGAGCATAGAAATAGCAAGAAAGAAAGGGAAAAACAAAACACGTAAAATCTAGAAAAAACGCAAACGGACAACGAAAAAAGGGGGGGTGCAACACGAGGACTTCCCAGGGGGTCACCCATCCTAGTACTACTCTCGCCCAAGCACGCTTAACTGCGGAGTTCTGATGGGATCCGGTGCATTAGTGCTGGTATGATCGCACCCGAAATACTATCCATGTTTATTGTTTTTATGTGTTACAAGACGCAGAACCTCCTTTGTTTTGGTACGCGTGGCGTGGGACCCACGTGACCGATCGGCTCAGTTACAAAAATACGAAACCATCAACCACGAACCGGAGGGCAGCCGAGCATAGAAATAGCAAGAAAGAAAGGGAAAAACAAAACACGTAAAATCTAGAAAAAACGCAAACGGACAACGAAAAAAGGGGGGTGCAACACGAGGACTTCCCAGGGGGTCACCCATCCTAGTACTACTCTCGCCCAAGCACGCTTAACTGCGGAGTTCTGATGGGATCCGGTGCATTAGTGCTGGTATGATCGCACCCGAAATACTTTCCATGCTTATTGTTTTTATTTCTTACAAGACGCAGCACCTCGTTTGCTTTCGGACGCGAGGCGTGGGACCCACGTGATGGATCGGCTCGGTTCGGGAAACAAGAAAACAATCAACATTGAACCGGAGGCCGCCCGAGCATGGATATAGCAAGAAAGAAAAAAAAAACGCACCTAAAACATAAAAAAACGCAGACGGGCAACGAAAAAGAGGGTGCAACACGAGGACTTCCCAGGGGGTCACCCATCCTAGTACTACTCTCGCCCAAGCACGCTTAACTGCGGAGTTCTGATGGGATCCGGTGCATTAGTGCTGGTATGATCGCACCCGAAATACTATCCATGTTTATTGTTTTTATGTGTTACAAGACGCAGAACCTCCTTTGTTTTGGTACGCGTGGCGTGGGACCCACGTGACCGATCGGCTCCGTTACAAAAATACGAAACCATCAACCACGAACCGGAGGGCAGCCGAGCATAGAAATAGCAAGAAAGAAAGGGAAAAACAAAACACGTAAAATCTAGAAAAAACGCAAACGGACAACGAAAAAAGGGGGGTGCAACACGAGGACTTCCCAGGGGGTCACCCATCCTAGTACTACTCTCGCCCAAGCACGCTTAACTGCGGAGTTCTGATGGGATCCGGTGCATTAGTGCTGGTATGATCGCACCCGAAATACTATCCATGTTTATTGTTTTTATGTGTTACAAGACGCAGAACATCCTTTGTTTTGGTACGCGTGGCGTGGGACCCACGTGACCGATCGGCTCCGTTACAAAAATACGGAAACCATCAACCACGAACCGGATGGCAGCCGAGCATAGAAATAGCAAGAAAGAAAGGGAAAAACAAAACACGTAAAATCTAGAAAAAACGCAAACGGACAACGAAAAAAGGGGGGGTGCAACACGAGGACTTCCCAGGGGGTCACCCATCCTAGTACTACTCTCGCCCAAGCACGCTTAACTGCGGAGTTCTGATGGGATCCGGTGCATTAGTGCTGGTATGATCGCACCCGAAATACTATCCATGTTTATTGTTTTTATGTGTTACAAGACGCAGAACCTCCTTTGTTTTGGTACGCGTGGCGTGGGACCCACGTGACCGATCGGCTCAGTTACAAAAATACGAAACCATCAACCACGAACCGGAGGGCAGCCGAGCATAGAAATAGCAAGAAAGAAAGGGAAAAACAAAACACGTAAAATCTAGAAAAAACGCAAACGGACAACGAAAAAAGGGGGGTGCAACACGAGGACTTCCCAGGGGGTCACCCATCCTAGTACTACTCTCGCCCAAGCACGCTTAACTGCGGAGTTCTGATGGGATCCGGTGCATTAGTGCTGGTATGATCGCACCCGAAATACTTTCCATGCTTATTGTTTTTATTTCTTACAAGACGCAGCACCTCGTTTGCTTTCGGACGCGAGGCGTGGGACCCACGTGATGGATCGGCTCGGTTCGGGAAACAAGAAAACAATCAACATTGAACCGGAGGCCGCCCGAGCATGGATATAGAAAGAAAGAAAAAAAAAACGCACCTAAAACATAAAAAAACGCAGACGGGCAAGAACCTCGTTTGCTTTCGGACGCGAGGCGTGGGACCCACGTGATGGATCGGCTCGGTTCGGGAAACAAGAAAACAATCAACATTGAACCGGAGGCCGCCCGAGCATGGATATAGCAAGAAAGAAAAAAAAACGCACCTAAAACATAAAAAAACGCAGACGGGCAACGAAAAAGAGGGTGCAACACGAGGACTTCCCAGGGGGTCACCCATCCTAGTACTACTCTCGCCCAAGCACGCTTAACTGCGGAGTTCTGATGGGATCCGGTGCATTAGTGCTGGTATGATCGCACCCGAAATACTATCCATGCTTATTGTTTTTATTTCTTACAAGACGCAGCACCTCGTTTGCTTTCGGACGCGAGGCGTGGGACCCACGTGATGGATCGGCTCGGTTCGGGAAACAAGAAAACAATCAACATTGAACCGGAGGCCGCCCGAGCATGGATATAGCAAGAAAGAAAAAAAAACGCACCTAAAACATAAAAAAACGCAGACGGGCAACGAAAAAGAGGGTGCAACACGAGGACTTCCCAGGGGGTCACCCATCCTAGTACTACTCTCGCCCAAGCACGCTTAACTGCGGAGTTCTGATGGGATCCGGTGCATTAGTGCTGGTATGATCGCACCCGAAATACTATCCATGCTTATTGTTTTTATGTCTTACAAGACGCAGAACCTCGTTTGCTTTCGGACGCGAGGCGTGGGACCCACGTGATGGATCGGCTCGGTTCGGGAAACAAGAAAACAATCAACATTGAACCGGAGGCCGCCCGAGCATGGATATAGCAAGAAAGAAAAAAAAAAACGCACCTAAAACATAAAAAAACGCAGACGGGCAAGAACCTCGTTTGCTTTCGGACGCGAGGCGTGGGACCCACGTGATGGATCGGCTCGGTTCGGGAAACAAGAAAACAATCAACATTGAACCGGAGGCCGCCCGAGCATGGATATAGCAAGAAAGAAAAAAAAAACGCACCTAAAACATAAAAAAACGCAGACGGGCAACGAAAAAGAGGGTGAAACACGAGGACTTCCCAGAGGGTCACCCATCCTAGTACTACTCTCGCCCAAGCACGCTTAACTGCGGAGTTCTGATGGGATCCGGTGCACTAGTGCTGGTATGATCGCACCCGAAATACTATCCATGCTTATTGTTTTTATTTCTTACAAGACGCAGCACCTCGTTTGCTTTCGGACGCGAGGCGTGGGACCCACGTGATGGATCGGCTCGGTTCGGGAAACAAGAAAACAATCAACATTGAACCGGAGGCCGCCCGAGCATGGATATAGCAAGAAAGAAAAAAAAAACGCACCTAAAACATAAAAAAACGCAGACGGGCAACGAAAAAGGCGGTGCAACACGAGGACTTCCCAGGGGGTCACCCATCCTAGTACTACTCTCGCCCAAGCACGCTTGACTGCGGAGTTCTGATGGGATCCGGTGCATTAGTGCTGGTATGATCACACCCGAAATACTATCCATGCTTATTGTTTTTATGTCTTACAAGACGCAGAACCTCGTTTGCTTTCGGACGCGAGGCGTGGGACCCACGTGATGGATCGGCTCGGTTCGGGAAACAAGAAAACAATCAACATTGAACCGGAGGCCGCCCGAGCATGGATATAGCAAGAAAGAAAAAAAACACACCTAAAACATAAAAAAAACGCAGACGGGCAACGAAAAAGGGGGTGCAACACGAGGACTTCCCAGGGGGTCACCCATCCTAGTACTACTCTCGCCCAAGCACGCTTAACTGCGGAGTTCTGATGGGATCCGGTGCATTAGTGCTGGTATGATCGCACCCGAAATACTATCCATATTATTGTTTTTATGTCTTACAAGACGCAGAACCTCGTTTGCTTTCGGACGCGAGGCGTGGGACCCACGTGATGGATCGGCTCGGTTCGGGAAACAAGAAAACAATCAACATTGAACCGGAGGCCGCCCGAGCAACACGAGGACTTCCCAGGGGGTCACCCATCCTAGTACTACTCTCGCCCAAGCACGCTTGACTGCGGAGTTCTGATGGGATCCGGTGCATTAGTGCTGGTATGATCGCACCCGAAATACTATCCATGCTTATTGTTTTTATTTCTTACAAGACGCAGCACCTCGTTTGCTTTCGGACGCGAGGCGTGGGACCCACGTGATGGATCGGCTCGGTTCGGGAAACAAGAAAACAATCAACATTGAACCGGAGGCCGCCCGAGCATGGATATAGCAAGAAAGAAAAAAAAAACGCACCTAAAACATAAAAAAACGCAGACGGGCAAGAACCTCGTTTGCTTTCGGACGCGAGGCGTGGGACCCACGTGATGGATCGGCTCGGTTCGGGAAACAAGAAAACAATCAACATTGAACCGGAGGCCGCCCGAGCATGGATATAGCAAGAAAGAAAAAAAACACACCTAAAACATAAAAAAAACGCAGACGGGCAACGAAAAAGGGGGTGCAACACGAGGACTTCCCAGGGGGTCACCCATCCTAGTACTACTCTCGCCCAAGCACGCTTAACTGCGGAGTTCTGATGGGATCCGGTGCATTAGTGCTGGTATGATCGCACCCGAAATACTATCCATATTATTGTTTTTATGTCTTACAAGACGCAGAACCTCGTTTGCTTTCGGACGCGAGGCGTGGGACCCACGTGATGGATCGGCTCGGTTCGGGAAACAAGAAAACAATCAACATTGAACCGGAGGCCGCCCGAGCATGGATATAGCAAGAAAGAAAAAAAAAACGCACCTAAAACATAAAAAAACGCAGACGGGCAACGAAAAAGGGGGTGCAACACGAGGACTTCCCAGGGGGTCACCCATCCTAGTACTACTCTCGCCCAAGCACGCTTAACTGCGGAGTTCTGATGGAATCCGGTGCATTAGTGCTGGTATGATCGCACCCGAAATACTATCCATGCTTATTGTTTTTATTTCTTACAAGATGCAGCACCTCGTTTGCTTTCGGACGCGAGGCGTGGGACCCACGTGATGGATCGGCTCGGTTCGGGAAACAAGAAAACAATCAACATTGAACCGGAGGCCGCCCGAGCATGGATATAGCAAGAAAGAAAAAAAAACGCACCTAAAACATAAAAAAACGCAGACGGGCAACGAAAAAGAGGGTGCAACACGAGGACTTCCCAGGGGGTCACCCATCCTAGTACTACTCTCGCCCAAGCACGCTTAACTGCGGAGTTCTGATGGGATCCGGTGCATTAGTGCTGGTATGATCGCACCCGAAATACTATCCATGCTTATTGTTTTTATTTCTTACAAGACGCAGCACCTCGTTTGCTTTCGGACGCGAGGCGTGGGACCCACGTGATGGATCGGCTCGGTTCGGGAAACAAGAAAACAATCAATATTGAACCGGAGGCCGCCCGAGCATGGATATAGCAAGAAAGAAAAAAAAACGCACCTAAAACATAAAAAAACGCAGACGGGCAACGAAAAAGAGGGTGCAACACGAGGACTTCCCAGGGGGTCACCTATCCTAGTACTACTCTCGCCCAAGCACGCTTAACTGCGGAGTTCTGATGGGATCCGGTGCATTAGTGCTGGTATGATCGCACCCGAAATACTATCCATGCTTATTGTTTTTATGTCTTACAAGACGCAGAACCTCGTTTGCTTTCGGACGCGAGGCGTGGGACCCACGTGATGGATCGGCTCGGTTCGGGAAACAAGAAAACAATCAACATTGAACCGGAGGCCGCCCGAGCATGGATATAGCAAGAAAGAAAAAAAAAACGCACCTAAAACATAAAAAAACGCAGACGGGCAACGAAAAAGAGGGTGAAACACGAGGACTTCCCAGGGGGTCACCCATCCTAGTACTACTCTCGCCCAAGCACGCTTAACTGCGGAGTTCTGATGGGATCCGGTGCACTAGTGCTGGTATGATCGCACCCGAAATACTATCCATGCTTATTGTTTTTATTTCTTACAAGACGCAGCACCTCGTTTGCTTTCGGACGCGAGGCGTGGGACCCACGTGATGGATCGGCTCGGTTCGGGAAACAAGAAAACAATCAACATTGAACCGGAGGCCGCCCGAGCATGGATATAGCAAGAAAGAAAAAAAAAACGCACCTAAAACATAAAAAAACGCAGACGGGCAAGAACCTCGTTTGCTTTCGGACGCGAGGCGTGGGACCCACGTGATGGATCGGCTCGGTTCGGGAAACAAGAAAACAATCAACATTGAACCGGAGGCCGCCCGAGCATGGATATAGCAAGAAAGAAAAAAAACACACCTAAAACATAAAAAAAACGCAGACGGGCAACGAAAAAGGGGGTGCAACACGAGGACTTCCCAGGGGGTCACCCATCCTAGTACTACTCTCGCCCAAGCACGCTTAACTGCGGAGTTCTGATGGGATCCGGTGCATTAGTGCTGGTATGATCGCACCCGAAATACTATCCATATTATTGTTTTTATGTCTTACAAGACGCAGAACCTCGTTTGCTTTCGGACGCGAGGCGTGGGACCCACGTGATGGATCGGCTCGGTTTGGGAAACAAGAAAACAATCAACATTGAACCGGAGGCCGCCCGAGCATGGATATAGCAAGAAAGAAAAAAAAAACGCACCTAAAACATAAAAAAACGCAGACGGGCAACGAAAAAGGGGGTGCAACACGAGGACTTCCCAGGGGGTCACCCATCCTAGTACTACTCTCGCCCAAGCACGCTTAACTGCGGAGTTCTGATGGAATCCGGTGCATTAGTGCTGGTATGATCGCACCCGAAATACTATCCATGCTTATTGTTTTTATTTCTTACAAGACGCAGCACCTCGTTTGCTTTCGGACGCGAGGCGTGGGACCCACGTGATGGATCGGCTCGGTTCGGGAAACAAGAAAACAATCAACATTGAACCGGAGGCCGCCCGAGCATGGATATAGCAAGAAAGAAAAAAAAACGCACCTAAAACATAAAAAAACGTAGACGGGCAACGAAAAAGAGGGTGCAACACGAGGACTTCCCAGGGGGTCACCCATCCTAGTACTACTCTCGCCCAAGCACGCTTAACTGCGGAGTTCTGATGGGATCCGGTGCATTAGTGCTGGTATGATCGCACCCGAAATACTATCCATGCTTATTGTTTTTATTTCTTACAAGACGCAGCACCTCGTTTGCTTTCGGACGCGAGGCGTGGGACCCACGTGATGGATCGGCTCGGTTCGGGAAACAAGAAAACAATCAACATTGAACCGGAGGCCGCCCGAGCATGGATATAGCAAGAAAGAAAAAAAAACGCACCTAAAACATAAAAAAACGCAGACGGGCAACGAAAAAGAGGGTGCAACACGAGGACTTCCCAGGGGGTCACCCATCCTAGTACTACTCTCGCCCAAGCACGCTTAACTGCGGAGTTCTGATGGGATCCGGTGCATTAGTGCTGGTATGATCGCACCCGAAATACTATCCATGCTTATTGTTTTTATGTCTTACAAGACGCAGAACCTCGTTTGCTTTCGGACGCGAGGCGTGGGACCCACGTGATGGATCGGCTCGGTTCGGGAAACAAGAAAACAATCAACATTGAACCGGAGGCCGCCCGAGCATGGATATAGCAAGAAAGAAAAAAAAAACGCACCTAAAACATAAAAAAACGCAGACGGGCAACGAAAAAGAGGGTGAAACACGAGGACTTCCCAGGGGGTCACCCATCCTAGTACTACTCTCGCCCAAGCACGCTTAACTGCGGAGTTCTGATGGGATCCGGTGCACTAGTGCTGGTATGATCGCACCCGAAATACTATCCATGCTTATTGTTTTTATTTCTTACAAGACGCAGCACCTCGTTTGCTTTCGGACGCGAGGCGTGGGACCCACGTGATGGATCGGCTCGGTTCGGGAAACAAGAAAACAATCAACATTGAACCGGAGGCCGCCCGAGCATGGATATAGCAAGAAAGAAAAAAAAACGCACCTAAAACATAAAAAAACGCAGACGGGCAACGAAAATGGGGGTGCAACACGAGGACTTCCCAGGGGGTCACCCATCCTAGTACTACTCTCGCCCAAGCAAGCTTAACTGCGGAGTTCTGATGGAATCCGGTGCATTAGTGCTGGTATGATCGCACCCGAAATACTATCCATGCTTATTGTTTTTATTTCTTACAAGACGCAGCACCTCGTTTGCTTTCGGACGCGAGGCGTGGGACCCACGTGATGGATCGGCTCGGTTCGGGAAACAAGAAAACAATCAACATTGAACCGGAGGCCGCCCGAGCATGGATATAGCAAGAAAGAAAAAAAAAAACGCACCTAAAACATAAAAAAACGCAGACGGGCAACGAAAAAGGGGGTGCAACACGAGGACTTCCCAGGGGGTCACCCATCCTAGTACTACTCTCGCCCAAGCACGCTTAACTGCGGAGTTCTGATGGAATCCGGTGCATTAGTGCTGGTATGATCGCACCCGAAATACTATCCATGCTTATTGTTTTTATTTCTTACAAGACGCAGCACCTCGTTTGCTTTCGGACGCGAGGCGTGGGACCCACGTGATGGATCGGCTCGGTTCGGGAAACAAGAAAACAATCAACATTCAACCGGAGGCCGCCCGAGCATGGATATAGCAAGAAAGAAAAAAAAACGCACCTAAAACATAAAAAAACGCAGACGGGCAACGAAAAAGAGGGTGCAACACGAGGACTTCCCAGGGGGTCACCCATCCTAGTACTACTCTCGCCCAAGCACGCTTAACTGCGGAGTTCTGATGGGATCCGGTGCATTAGTGCTGGTATGATCGCACCCGAAATACTATCCATGCTTATTGTTTTTATGTCTTACAAGACGCAGAACCTCGTTTGCTTTCGGACGCGAGGCGTGGGACCCACGTGATGGATCGGCTCGGTTCGGGAAACAAGAAAACAATCAACATTGAACCGGAGGCCGCCCGAGCATGGATATAGCAAGAAAGAAAAAAAAAACGCACCTAAAACATAAAAAAACGCAGACGGGCAACGAAAAAAAGGGGTGCAACACGAGGACTTCCCAGGGGGTCACCCATCCTAGTACTACTCTCGCCCAAGCACGCTTAACTACGGAGTTCTGATGGGATCCGGTGCATTAGTGCTGGTATGATCGCACCCGAAATACTATCCATGCTTATTGTTTTTATGTCTTACAAGACGCAGAACCTCCTTTGCTTTCGGACGCGAGGCGTGGGACCCACGTGATGGATCGGCTCGGTTCGGGAAACAAGAAAACAATCAACATTGAACCGGAGGCCGCCCGAGCATGGATATAGCAAGAAAGAAAAAAAAACACACCTAAAACATAAAAAAAACGCAGACGGGCAACGAAAAAGGGGGTGCAACACGAGGACTTCCCAGGGGGTCACCCATCCTAGTACTACTCTCGCCCAAGCACGCTTAACTGCGGAGTTCTGATGGGATCCGGTGCATTAGTGCTGGTATGATCGCACCCGAAATACTATCCATGCTTATTGTTTTTATTTCTTACAAGACGCAGAACCTCGTTTGCTTTCGGACGCGAGGCGTGGGACCCACGTGATGGATCGGCTCGGTTCGGGAAACAAGAAAACAATCAACATTGAACCGGAGGCCGCCCGAGCATGGATATAGAAAGAAAGAAAAAAAAAACGCACCTAAAACATAAAAAAACGCAGACGGGCAAGAACCTCGTTTGCTTTCGGACGCGAGGCGTGGGACCCACGTGATGGATCGGCTCGGTTCGGGAAACAAGAAAACAATCAACATTGAACCGGAGGCCGCCCGAGCATGGATATAGCAAGAAAGAAAAAAAAACGCACCTAAAACATAAAAAAACGCAGACGGGCAACGAAAAAGAGGGTGCAACACGAGGACTTCCCAGGGGGTCACCCATCCTAGTACTACTCTCGCCCAAGCACGCTTAACTGCGGAGTTCTGATGGGATCCGGTGCATTAGTGCTGGTATGATCGCACCCGAAATACTATCCATGCTTATTGTTTTTATTTCTTACAAGACGCAGCACCTCGTTTGCTTTCGGACGCGAGGCGTGGGACCCACGTGATGGATCGGCTCGGTTCGGGAAACAAGAAAACAATCAACATTGAACCGGAGGCCGCCCGAGCATGGATATAGCAAGAAAGAAAAAAAAACGCACCTAAAACATAAAAAAACGCAGACGGGCAACGAAAAAGAGGGTGCAACACGAGGACTTCCCAGGGGGTCACCCATCCTAGTACTACTCTCGCCCAAGCACGCTTAACTGCGGAGTTCTGATGGGATCCGGTGCATTAGTGCTGGTATGATCGCACCCGAAATACTATCCATGCTTATTGTTTTTATGTCTTACAAGACGCAGAACCTCGTTTGCTTTCGGACGCGAGGCGTGGGACCCACGTGATGGATCGGCTCGGTTCGGGAAACAAGAAAACAATCAACATTGAACCGGAGGCCGCCCGAGCATGGATATAGCAAGAAAGAAAAAAAAAACGCACCTAAAACATAAAAAAACGCAGACGGGCAACGAAAAAGAGGGTGAAACACGAGGACTTCCCAGGGGGTCACCCATCCTAGTACTACTCTCGCCCAAGCACGCTTAACTGCGGAGTTCTGATGGGATCCGGTGCACTAGTGCTGGTATGATCGCACCCGAAATACTATCCATGCTTATTGTTTTTATTTCTTACAAGACGCAGCACCTCGTTTGCTTTCGGACGCGAGGCGTGGGACCCACGTGATGGATCGGCTCGGTTCGGGAAACAAGAAAACAATCAACATTGAACCGGAGGCCGCCCGAGCATGGATATAGCAAGAAAGAAAAAAAAAACGCACCTAAAACATAAAAAAACGCAGACGGGCAACGAAAAAGGGGGTGCAACACGAGGACTTCCCAGGGGGTCACCCATCCTAGTACTACTCTCGCCCAAGCACGCTTAACTGCGGAGTTCTGATGGAATCCGGTGCATTAGTGCTGGTATGATCGCACCCGAAATACTATCCATGCTTATTGTTTTTATTTCTTACAAGACGCAGCACCTCGTTTGCTTTCGGACGCGAGGCGTGGGACCCACGTGATGGATCGGCTCGGTTCGGGAAACAAGAAAACAATCAACATTGAACCGGAGGCCGCCCGAGCATTGATATAGCAAGAAAGAAAAAAAAACGCACCTAAAACATAAAAAAACGCAGACGGGCAACGAAAAAGAGGGTGCAACACGAGGACTTCCCAGGGGGTCACCCATCCTAGTACTACTCTCGCCCAAGCACGCTTAACTGCGGAGTTCTGATGGGATCCGGTGCATTAGTGCTGGTATGATCGCACCCGAAATACTATCCATGCTTATTGTTTTTATGTCTTACAAGACGCAGAACCTCGTTTGCTTTCGGACGCGAGGCGTGGGACCCACGTGATGGATCGGCTCGGTTCGGGAAACAAGAAAACAATCAACATTGAACCGGAGGCCGCCCGAGCATGGATATAGCAAGAAAGAAAAAAAAAACGCACCTAAAACATAAAAAAACGCAGACGGGCAACGAAAAAGAGGGTGAAACACGAGGACTTCCCAGGGGGTCACCCATCCTAGTACTACTCTCGCCCAAGCACGCTTAACTGCGGAGTTCTGATGGGATCCGGTGCACTAGTGCTGGTATGATCGCACCCGAAATACTATCCATGCTTATTGTTTTTATTTCTTACAAGACGCAGCACCTCGTTTGCTTTCGGACGCGAGGCGTGGGACCCACGTGATGGATCGGCTCGGTTCGGGAAACAAGAAAACAATCAACATTGAACCGGAGGCCGCCCGAGCATGGATATAGCAAGAAAGAAAAAAAAAACGCACCTAAAACATAAAAAAACGCAGACGGGCAACGAAAAAGAGGGTGAAACACGAGGACTTCCCAAGGGGTCACCCATCCTAGTATTACTCTCGCCCAAGCACGCTTAACTGCGGAGTTCTGATGGGATCCGGTGCATTAGTGCTGGTATGATCGCACCCGAAATACTATCCATGCTTATTGTTTTTATGTCTTACAAGACGCAGAACCTCGTTTGCTTTCGGACGCGAGGCGTGGGACCCACGTGATGGATCGGCTCGGTTCGGGAAACAAGAAAACAATCAACATTGAACCGGAGGCCGCCCGAGCATGGATATAGCAAGAAAGAAAAAAAAAACGCACCTAAAACATAAAAAAACGCAGACGGGCAACGAAAAAAAGGGGTGCAACACGAGGACTTCCCAGGGGGTCACCCATCCTAGTACTACTCTCGCCCAAGCACGCTTAACTACGGAGTTCTGATGGGATCCGGTGCATTAGTGCTGGTATGATCGCACCCGAAATACTATCCATGCTTATTGTTTTTATGTCTTACAAGACGCAGAACCTCCTTTGCTTTCGGACGCGAGGCGTGGGACCCACGTGATGGATCGGCTCGGTTCGGGAAACAAGAAAACAATCAACATTGAACCGGAGGCCGCCCGAGCATGGATATAGCAAGAAAGAAAAAAAAACACACCTAAAACATAAAAAAAACGCAGACGGGCAACGAAAAAGGGGGTGCAACACGAGGACTTCCCAGGGGGTCACCCATCCTAGTACTACTCTCGCCCAAGCACGCTTAACTGCGGAGTTCTGATGGGATCCGGTGCATTAGTGCTGGTATGATCGCACCCGAAATACTATCCATGCTTATTGTTTTTATTTCTTACAAGACGCAGAACCTCGTTTGCTTTCGGACGCGAGGCGTGGGACCCACGTGATGGATCGGCTCGGTTCGGGAAACAAGAAAACAATCAACATTGAACCGGAGGCCGCCCGAGCATGGATATAGAAAGAAAGAAAAAAAAAACGCACCTAAAACATAAAAAAACGCAGACGGGCAAGAACCTCGTTTGCTTTCGGACGCGAGGCGTGGGACCCACGTGATGGATCGGCTCGGTTCGGGAAACAAGAAAACAATCAACATTGAACCGGAGGCCGCCCGAGCATGGATATAGCAAGAAAGAAAAAAAAACGCACCTAAAACATAAAAAAACGCAGACGGGCAACGAAAAAGAGGGTGCAACACGAGGACTTCCCAGGGGGTCACCCATCCTAGTACTACTCTCGCCCAAGCACGCTTAACTGCGGAGTTCTGATGGGATCCGGTGCATTAGTGCTGGTATGATCGCACCCGAAATACTATCCATGCTTATTGTTTTTATGTCTTACAAGACGCAGAACCTCGTTTGCTTTCGGACGCGAGGCGTGGGACCCACGTGATGGATCGGCTCGGTTCGGGAAACAAGAAAACAATCAACATTGAACCGGAGGCCGCCCGAGCATGGATATAGCAAGAAAGAAAAAAAAAACGCACCTAAAACATAAAAAAACGCAGACGGGCAACGAAAAAGAGGGTGAAACACGAGGACTTCCCAGGGGGTCACCCATCCTAGTACTACTCTCGCCCAAGCACGCTTAACTGCGGAGTTCTGATGGGATCCGGTGCACTAGTGCTGGTATGATCGCACCCGAAATACTATC